>NC_037668.1:29882899-29900491 GCF_003255815.1 Theropithecus gelada
ACAAAAAAAAAAAAAAAAAAAAAAAAAGAGCAAATAAATACTTTTAGAAAACCTTGTTGTTGGCCGGGTGCGGTGGCTCAAGCCTGTAATCCCAGCACTTTGGGAGGCCGAGACGGGCGGATCACGAGGTCAGGAGATCGAGACCATCCTGGCTAACACAGTGAAACCCCGTCTCTACTAAAAATACAAAAACCTAACCGGGCGAGGTGGCGGGCGCCTGTAGTCCCAGCTACTCGGGAGGCTGAGGCAGGAGAATGGCGTGAACCCGGGAGGCGGAGCTTGCAGTGAGCTGAGATCCGGCCACTGCACTCCAGCCTGGGTGACAGAGCAAGACTCCGTCTCAAAAAAAAAAAAAAAAAAAAAAAAAAAGGAAAACCTTGTTGTTTTAACCAAAATTTTTAGTTTTGTATCACTGTTTTTAATATTGCAGCTAATTTAAATAAACTTTATAAACAATCTATCTAATCTCAATCAGTTTTGACCTCGAGGTAAGATTGACATAAACTTTTAATAACCTTGTATAATATTTCCATCTTTCCCAACTTTTTATACACATTTAGGTTTATCTATCATTTTTTATTCCTTCAGTTTAAAATAATCCTTAAAAATCTCTAAGCAAATTCACTTTCTCTGAAACAAAAACCTGTATACATTTTGCATGCAGAATTGTTTCTCTTGTATCTAGTAGCCTTCATCACATATATCTATCACAGTATTAACACTTAGTAACCCGTATTTTAATAAAAAACCTAAGAAGCAAGAAAGCTTGAGTTGTCTGTCATACAGCAGTATCTTACAGATGAGAATAATTTCATAATTTAGAAATATGTTTTCCTGAAACATATTTTTTCAAGATAGAGTTTCGCTCTGTCCCCCAGGCTGGAGCGCAGTGGTGCGATCTCAGCTCACCGCAACCTCCGCCTCCCAGGTTCAAGCAATTCTCCTGCCTCAGCCTCCCGAGTAGCTGGGATTACAGGTGCCCGCCACCACACCCAGATAATTTTTTGTATTTTTAGTACAGACAGGGTTTCACCATGTTGGTCAAGCTGGTCTTGAGCTCCTGACCTCAGGTGATCTGCCCACCTCAGCCTCCCAAAGTGCTGGGATTACAGGCGTGAGCCACCATGCCCGGGCTAAAACATAAGTTTTTAAATTGGAAATAACCCAGATATTTAATGAGTGTCTATTATTTAATTTAACATAACTAAAATTTCAAAAATAGGCTGGGCATGGTGGCTCACACCTGTAATCCCAACACTTTAGGAGTCCAAGGCAGGAGTATCATGAGACCAGCCTGAGCAAAGTGATGAGATGCTGACTCTACAAAAAAATAAATAAAAATTAGCTGAGGATGGTGGAGCATGCCTGTAATTACAACTACTTGGGAGGCTGAGGTGGGAGGATCCCTTGAGCCCAGGAGGTCAAGGTTGCAGTGAACTGTGACATGCCACTGCACTTCAGCCTGGGTGACAGACAGAGACACTGTCTCAAAACCATTTCAAAAATACATTACAATGTCTTGTATAGACCTTTATCCATTTACATTTACTTATTTTTAACAGTTTAGAGTATTCGTGAGAACTGAGATATTAGACAAAGCTAGCCATCATTTTTAGGTTATTTTCTTGTTAACCATTTTATAGCCTGTGAATATCAGATGTTCACGTGTGAGGACTTCAAAGTTAAATACACGGGTATTTTGCCAATAACTCAGAAAATTCCATTGTTTTTGTTCAACAAACCGTATTAAATTGGTCTTACGTATTTAAAAAATCACATAAACAAATATTCTTTTTTTCCTGTGTTTACAGCTTTATAACCTTCATGCCAAACCCTAACACCTTAAAATATCTAGCAAATGTAAATATAAAACACAGTCAAAAATGTATGCTGACAATTCTGAATACATTTCTATTTTTATTTTATCAATACTTTTTAAATTATTTTTATTTATAAAAGCACTCTTTCATCGGGTACAGTGGCTCATGCCTGTAATCCCAGCACTCTGGGAGACTGAAGCAAGAGGATCACTTGAGCTCAGGAGTTTGAGATCAGCCTGAGCAGCATAGTGAGATCCCATCTCCGCTAGGAATAAGATAAAAAATTACCAGGCATGTGGTGCATGCCTATTGTCCCAGCTACTGGAGAGGATGAGGCAGGAGGATTGCTTGAGCCTGGGAGGTTGAGGTAACAGTGAGCTCTGATCCCACTACTGCACTCCAGCCTGGGGAACAGAGTGAGACCTGAGGGTGAGACCTTGTCTCAAAAAGATTAAAAAAATAAAAATGAAGAATTGTTTCATTTTTGGCCGGGCGCGGTGGCTCAAGCCTGTAATCCCAGCACTTTGGGAGGCCGAGACGGGCGGATCACGAGGTCAGGAGATCGAGACCATCCTGGCTAACACAGTGAAACCCCGTCTCTACTAAAAATACAAAAAACTAGCCGGGCGAGGTGGCGGGCGCCTGTAGTCCGAGCTACTCCGGAGGCTGAGGCAGGAGAATGGCGCAAACCCGGGAGGCGGAGCTTGCAGTGAGCTGAGATCCGGCCACTGCACTCCAGCCTGGGCTACAGAGCAAGACTCCGTCTCAAAAAAAAAAAAAAAAAAAAAAGAATTGTTTCATTTTTTTGTTTCTCTTCAGCCAAGTAACCTTGAATCGGTAACACCACAGACAGTAAGTTTCATCTCAACACCAGCAGACAAGTCAGCAGACTCAAAGTAGGCAGGGAAAAAAAAATAGATAGGCAAAAGAACTGAGACTTTTTCATTTTAGGGTTTTTAAAAATAGAAACTATTTGAGTTCTGAATTTTCTTTCACGTAATTTGGCCATCAGGTTTAAAGTGTGCACTAGAGGCCAGGTGTGGTGGCTCACGCCTGTAATCCCAACACTTTGGGAGGCTGAGGCAGGAGGATCACTTGAGGCCGGGAGTTCAAGACCGGCCTGGCCGACATGGAAAAACCCTGTCTCTACTAAAAACACAAAAATTAGCAGGGCGTGGTGGTGCACACCTATAATCGCAGCTACTCAGGAGACTGAGGCAAGAGAATCGCTCAAACATGGGAGGCAGAGGTTGCAGCGAGCTGAGATTGTACCACTGCACTCCAGCCTGGGCAACAGAGCAAGACTCTGTCTCAAAAAAATGCGTGTGTGTATGTGTGTGTGTGTGTGTGTGTGTGTGTGTCTAGAATGGTCCACAATATATAGCCAGCTCTAGTCCCAGAAAACCTAGCAACCTTAAGGTCAGAGCTTCTCATTTTGGCCTTTGCAACGTGAAATCTCCTTCCCCTCTAGGGCGGTACTTGCCGGAGCGCTGCCTGGAATTGGTTTTCTGATGCCCTGTTGTTTCTATTCTGAATGGTTTATTTCTCATTATAAGGGTTCAGCAAAGCAGGCAGAGTTAAAAAGCAGAGACATGAAGACTTTTTAAAATCGTGGACTTCACTCCTACACTGAACCTCAGGTCCCCAGAAAGACAGGAGCACCATGGGACCACAGCAAAGGCAGAAGGAGTGAGAGAGGGAGGTGGACAGAAGAGCAAACAGGAGTTGTTCTAAATTCTTCATGTGTGCCATTTTCTGTAGGTTTTTCTAGTTTATGGAGTCTCTTTGTTCCAACTGAGCACACAGATAAACTAGAGATCTCACAAGGCTTTCGTTGAGACCATCACAGCCTTTAACCTCTCTTGGGCCAAATATTTTAGACCAAAAATACAGATAGACACACAAAAGCCAGAACCAGACCAGATTGAGTATCTCAGTGACTGCAGCCTTTATTCACTTTATTCTTTAGGATTTGAACTCAAACCAGATGCAGGGTTCTAACCCAACCAGGATCCCCCTGGGGTGAGACTGAAATGCACAGTCTAGACAAGGGTGGGGGTCTTTTTTTAATCTTTTGTTGTTTTTTTTTTTTTGAGACGGAGTTTCGCTCTTGTTGCCCAGGCTGGAGAGCAACGGTGCAATATCGGCTCACTGCAGCCTCCGCCTCCCGGGTTCAAGCACGTATCCTGCTTCAGCCTCCCAAGTAGCTGGGATTACAGGCACCCGCCACCGCGCCCGGCTAATTTTGTATTTTTCGTAGAGACGGGGTTTCTCCATGTTGGTCAGGCTGGTCTTGAGCTCCTGACCTCAGGTGATCCACCCGCCTCGGCCTCCCAAAGTGCTGGGATTACAGGCGTGAGCCAGTCTGTCTTTTAACTGGTACATTTAGACTGTTGATGTTCAAAGTGATTATTGATATAGTTGGATTAATCTGTACCACATTTGTTACTGTTTTCTATTTATTACCCTTGTTCTTTGTTTTTACTTTTGTCTTCCACACATTTTTTGCCTCTTGTAGTAGTATTAACTGGGCATTTTATATTATTCTATTTTCTCTTCTTTCTTAGCGTATTTTTTTGCAGTTACACTTTTTTGTTCTTTTAGTGGTTGACCTCGAGTTTACAACTCATTCAAGTCCACTTTCCAGTAACACTATCCCATCTGATGGATAATGTGACTGCCCTATAACAAAACCATCCAAATTACTCCCTCTAACCCTGCCATGCCTTTTACCATAGTAGCTGTTCATTTCGCTTATATATAAGCAAATGCGTGTGTGCACACAAAAGCGAGTACAATGTTACTATTATTTTTACGTAGTTCTGTTAGATCAATAAAGAATAAGAAAAATGGAGGCAGAGCAGTGGAGCCACCGCCAGGTACCTCTCATCCACACCACCCACTGCGCTGCACCATGGCAGCAGAGTGGAGACCACCCCCTTCCCCGAGCACGGGCAGACCTGTGTGGAGCACGGCCCCAGGATGCTTGAAGACGGAAAGAAAGTTGATTCCTCCCGGGACAGAAACAAGCCCTTTAAGTTCATGCTCGGCAAGCGGGAGGTGACCAGAGGCCGGGAGGAAGATGAGGGCGGGTCAGAGAGACCGGCTGACCCATCTCCAGGCTATGCCCAGCAGGCAGCCTCCTACCACTCGCCATTCTCGCCGTCCATGAGGAGCTCCTACAGCCGGGGTGTCGGGAATGGCCTCCTCCCTCAGCTCCCAGTTCTTGGATCCACCCAGGAGAAATGTGGGGCCTCCAGACTGCGCAGGAATCCACAGGAGCCCTTCCTGGTCTCCACCGCACTGCGCAGACGTCTACCCGGCGGAACGTGCGCTGTCACTCAGCTCTGCTTCCAGCAGCCCCGCGTCCTCCTCCCGTTTCCCCTCATACGAGCCTTGACCTAACCCTTACGCCGTAAACCCCAGGTCACTCCTGTTGTTTTGTTTTCATTTGGGGGTGAAGGTTCAGTTTCTGTCTTTGGCTCTAGGTTTCCAATTAAGCATATGGTCAAGTATTAACAGCACAAGTGATGGGTTAACTTTACAACAGGCGGGTGGCTGCAAGAACTGCAAGAATCTTTATTTTATTTATTTATTTTTTTATTTTATTTTTTTTTTTTTTGAGATGGAGTCTCGCTCTGTCGCCCGGCTGCAGTGCAGTGGTGCGATCTCGGCTCACCACAACCTCCACCTCCCGGGTTCAAGCGATTCTCCTGCCTCAGCCTCCCGAGTGGCTGGGATTATAGGCGCCGCCACCACGCCCGGCTGACTTTTGTATTTTTAGTAGAGACGGGGTTTCACCGTGTTAGCCAGGATAAGAATTTTTTTAATGAAATTTTAATCTATTAGATGTTAAACATTCTTGCTGCTGTGGTGCAAAGCCATAGCAGATTTGAGGTGCTGTTGAGGGCTGAATTATTCGTTAGGTTGAGATATGTTCTTGGGTTAAATTAAAAGCCCAACCCAAAACTGCAGTGAAGAGCCTTTGCCTCCGCCAGCCCCACGCTCCCCTTGGCCGTCTGCCTTTTGAAAGCAGGGCACTTGCCAGGCGCGGTGGCTCACGCCTGTAATCCCAGCACTTTGGGAGGCCGAGACGGGCGGATCACGAGGTCAGGAGATCGAGACCATCCTGGCTAACACGGTGAAACCCCGTCTCTACCGAAAAATACAAAAAATTAGCCGGCTGTGGTGGCGGCGCCTGTAGTCCCAGCTACTCGGGAGGCTGAGGCAGGAGAATGGCGGGAACCCGGCAGGCAGAGCTTGCAGTGAGTCGAGATCGTGCCACTGCGCTCCAGCCTGGGCGAGAGAGGGAGACTCTGTCTCAAAAAAAAAAAAAAAAAAAAAAAAAAAGTATAAACTCCAATCCAGCAATGGCACAGAGGGGTAGGAAGGATGGGTTCTTGTTTCCTCACATCACAAAGCTGAGGCCAACCCCGAAGCCCACAGTTAGAAACTCAAGGCCTTCAACCTCATGGTCCTGCTCAAACCTCCTCCCTGTGCTCCTAGAGGTGCCACAGAGCAGCCCCAGGCACTGGTGACCCTGAGGAGACGCGTTCTCAACTCTTCTCCGGCCCTGGGGTCCGTCCTCCAGGCGGGCCCCTTCCCCACTCCGCGGTGGTCTTCACCCCTATCCCCACTCTGTTCATCCACCTGGGGGTGGCCCTGCCCTCCACGGTGGGCCCTGCTGGGAGACCTGTAGGTGGGCTGGGAACCTCTGGCCCTCCACTTTCTCCAGTCACCTGACCTCCAGGGACCTGGCTTGTTCCCACAGAAACCTGGACCTGGACCCTCGCCTGGGGGAGGTGCGGGGTGGGGGTGCAGCCCCCTGCCCAGACCTCAAATCATCTGCTCAGCACGGATTCCAGCCCTGAGGCCACAGAGAGCTGAATGCAGAGATGGACGCACAGGCAGGGGGGTGCCTAGCCCCTCTCCAGGGCCCAGGAGTGAGGCTGGGCACCCCTTGCCGATGCAACCATCTCCCCTGGAACCGCTCTTGCCAAACAGTCCTCCCACTCAGTGGATCCTGGCGGGGATGTGCAGGACCTGTGTATACCACACAACCTCACACTCGCACCCCACCCCACACTCACAGTCCCACAAGCACAGCCCCCACCCCGCCGCCGCGCTGACACCCCCACATACACACCCTCTGCTGTGCTCACACCACCATGTGCACACCTCCCCCACCGAGCTCGCACCCCCACTGTGCTCACAGTCCCCACCATGCTCAGACCCCAAGGTACACCTCCCGCTTGGGCAAACCTGCCTCCCATTGCATTCGAAGTCACCCTCTGCTCACTGATAGAGATGCACATCCGACAGCCTCCTCTGGGAGAGGCTAATCAAAAACTCAAGGCGACCATTTGTCTCTTATCCACCTGTGACCGGGAAGCCCCTCCCTGCTTCGAGTCCTGCCGTTCTGGATGGAACCAACGTGCATCTTACATATATTGATTGATGTCTCATGTCTCCCTAAAATGTATAAAACCGAGCTGTGCCTGTAATCCCAGCACTTTCAGAGGCCATGGCAGGTGAATCACTTAAGGTCAGAAGTTCGACAGCCTGGCCAACATGGTGAAACCCTGTCTCTACTGAAAATACAAAAATTGGCCAGACATGGTGGTGGGCGCCTGTGGTCCCGGCTACTTGGGAGGCTGAGACAGGAGAATCGCTTGAACCCGGGAGGTGGAAGTTGCAGTGAGCCGACATCGTGATACTGCACTCCAGCCTGACAGTGAGACTCCATCTCAAAAAAACAGACAAACCAAAAACCAAGCCGTACCCTTACCACCTCGGGCACATGTTATCAGCACCTCCTGAGCCGTGTCCTCATGGGCGTGCATCCTCAACGTTAGCAAAATCAGTTTTCTAAATTAACTGAGACCTGTCTCAGACATTCGCGGCTCACAGCTGCATTCCCAATGAAGAGAATAATGTAAACAAAGTGCCTTGAATCGGCTTTAGGTGAGCAGACTACAGGAGAGACAGGAAAGACTAGGCCCCTGCTTGGATAGCCGAGGCCTGCTTGTCACCCACCCCCCTCAGCTGCCCTCACCCAAACCAAAAAAGCTTAGTCTAAAATAAAAGTTTACTAGTCTGCAAAATAGCCGGTTTTGTCTGTTCTTATCAGCCTGCCCAGGTACTTAGGTCCTAAGTCAAGGACTTGAAGAGCCCCTGAGCTGACTGGGATTGCAATGCATTGTGGGCCGCAACAAAATGCAGCAAGACCACCCTCAAGAAAACACCTAAAGCCCCTGCCCGACAACCAATAGGCAACGTCCGGGAGGACTGTGACCTCGTAGTACCAGCCTATGAGGAACCGGGGCATAGACCTGCACACTAGGGGATAAGTTGCTTGTTACAACGATGTTGGGTGTGCCTGTTCATCAAACATCCGATCCTGCAGGACCGTCACTAAAACTCCCACTCGCTCTGTTCTCTGGCTCTCTGAGTCCATTGTTTGGGTTTGGAGGGGTGCGTTTGTTTCTCACACCACAAGGTCAGGCATTCTTAGTCACGGGATGAAATAGGAGGGTGGTTGGCACAAGATACAGGTCACAAAGACTCTGCTGATAAAATGGGATGAGGTAAAGAAGCCGGCCCAAACCCACCAAAACCAAGACAGCAGCCTCCTCGCTCAGCATGTGCTCATTGTAACACACTAGCATGAGAGAGACACGCCCACAGTGCCAGGGCAGTTTACGGCTGCCATGGCAACATCGGGAAGTTACCCTATAGGGTCTAAAAGAAGGAGGAGGCAGGGCGTGGTGGCTCACACCTGTAATCCCAGCACTTTGGGAAGCCAAAGCAGGCAGATCATTTGAGGTCAGGAGTTCGAGACCAGCCTGGCCAACATAGCGAAACCCCATCTCTACTAAAAATACAAAAAATTAGCCAGGCGTGGTGGCGGCGCCTGTAATCCCAGCTACTCGGAAGGCTGAGGCAGGAGAATTGCTTGAACCCAGGAAGTGGAGGCTGCAGTGAGCCGAGATTGTGCCACTGCACTGTAGCCTGGGTGACAGAGTGAGACTTCATCTCACAATAAATAAATAAATACATAAAATAATAAAAGTAAAAGGGGGAGGAACCCTCGGTTCCGGGAACTGCCTGATCCTTTCCCCAAAAACTCATGGATAGTCCACCCCTTGTTAACATATGATCAAGAAATAACCATAAGTGTGCTCGGTCAAGCAGCCCAGGCCACTGCTCTTGCCACTCACCCTATGGAGCAGCCGTGCTTTTATTCCTTTACTTTCCTGGTTAACTTGCTTTCACTTTATTCACTGGACTTGCCCCAAATTCTTTTTCTTTTTTTCTTTTGGGACAGAGTCTCGCTCTGTCGCCCAGGCTGGAGTCAGTGGCACGATCTTGGCTCACTGCAAGCTCCGCCTCCTGGGTTCAAGTGATTCTCCTCCCTCAGCCTCCTGAGCAGCTGGGACTATAAGTGCCCACCACCACGCCCGGCTAATTTTCATATTTTTAGTAGAAATGGGGTTTCACCATATTGGCCAGGCTGGTCTCAAACTCCTGACCTCAAGTGATCTGTCCATCTTGTAATCCCAAAGTGCTAGGATTACAGGTGTGAGCCACTGTGACTGGCCCCTCTCTCTGTTTATTATTGAGGTTGACAAATGTATTGTTAGTTCACAAATTTCCAATCCTTTCAGCAGTTCAATCCTGTCTGTGGTCAGTGACAAACTTGGACTAGGGAGTGAAAGTGAAAGACACACTGGCCCAGTTGTAAGATGATCAAATCTAGTCTTTTCCTGTCTGGCAGTGGTTGCTTTTTTTTTTTTTTTTTAATAGAAGCAGCGTCTTGTTCTGTCTCCCAGGCTGAGTGCAGTGACACAAAAAGAGCTCACTGCAGCCTCGAGTTCCCAGGCTCAAGAGATTCTCCTGCCTCAGCCTCCCAAGTAGCTGGGATGACAGACACGCACTACCAGGCCTGGCTAAGCTATTATTAGCTATTTATTGGAACCCCTAAATGCCAAAACATATATAGAAATTTAAATGTCAGAACACACATGTAAATTCTGCATTTAATTTTCTGAACATGGACGTTTATTAAACAACGAAAAAGCTTTTTGGGGCTACTTGTGCAACATGTGGAAGTTGTCAGAATTGAAATTGTCATTCAATATGGACAATGATGAAAAGGCAGATTGAAACCAGCACATGTCACAGCTAAGCCTAAGACACGGATTGTTTTGTCAGCTGTGTCAAGAGAGTGGCAAAACCACAAATTTCCAGAACAGAAGTTAAAACATCCTTCCACGCTGTATGTCTTACCACTCACACAGCTGCTAGAGCATGTGGATGGCAGATGTCCTTTCCGATTCTAAAACTGCAAGGAAGTGAAGTGTTTCGGTACCAGGATGAAATCTGCTGTGATAAGAACGAGTGTAACGGCTCCATCTGCGATCATAGAGGCTGTGCTAGGTGTAAACGTTTAGCATCATAGAGGTTGTCCTAGGTCTAACTATTTCAGCATTTTACGGCACACTCATGGATGCAGGTCATCAAAATGCAGAAAACACTTCCTTTACTTGTGCCGTGTTCCTCTCAGGAAAAAACCTTTCCGAAGCAATTGTGAGTAGAGTCCCTTCTGGATGAGCACATGATGACTCTTCCAGTGATGGCAAAGTAACCTGCCAAGACCAGCTCGGCCGGGGAGACCCTAACCCAGCAGTGCTAGAGGAATTAAAGACACACACACACAGAAATATAGAGGTATGAAGTGGGAAATCAGGGGTCTCGCAGCCTTCAGAGCTGAAAGCCCGGAACAGAGATTTACCCACATATTTATTAACAGCAAGCCAGTCATTGGCATTGTTTCTATAGATATTCGATCAACTAAAAGTATCCCTTATGGGAAACGAAGGGATGGGCTGAAATAAAGGGGTGGGTCTGGCTAGTTATCTGCAGGAACGTGCCCTTAAGGCACAGATCGCTCATGCTATTGTTTGTGTTTTTTCTGGTAAACCCACAACCTTCCAGTGTGGGCGTTATGGCTGCCATGAACATGTCACAGTGCTGCAGAGATTTTGTTTATGGCCAGTTTTGGAGCCAGTTTATGGCCAGATTTTGGGGAGCCTGTTCCCGACAGTAACTGATGTTAAGTCATTCTTATTTCAACATTTAAACTCTTCCAACTGAATACATTAAAAAACAAAAGACACACACCACTGTACGCCTTGTATGTACACAGCGGTCGGCAAGCACGTAGCAGGTGGAGGTCCTGAGGCACCGCCGGGGGCTGGTGAGCGGATGGGCGTCTTCCACAACGCACCCTGCCGGCACTTGGCAACGTGACGTGTTCATGACCCTGTGACACGGCCCACTCCAGGCCGCCTCTGGGACTGCGAGGGAACAGCTGTGGGGGCGCTCAGTTCCGCTTCGCTTGGGGGCGCTCAGTTCCGCTTTGCTTGAGATCCTGGGAGTTGGGGGCACCTTCTGGCCCACGATGAGGGAATAAGCAAACCAGAATGGGGGCGCCTGCACGGAATACTCCTAAATGCTGAGACACAATGTCCACAGATGGATCCAAATCAGTGCTGGGTGAGGGGCGCTCACCCCAGGTCTGCAGTCCAATAACGTGGGCCTGAGCAGTGGCACAGAGCCCCGTGGCAGATACGGGGACGAGCGGCCCACACATCAGTTCAGGTGTTCAACGGGTTTCGGGGACATCAGAGAGAGTGGGGGACGAAGGGGGAAATCGCTTGGAGACCCAGGACGAGCCTGGCATGGGGGACGAAGGGGGAAATCGCTTGGAGACCCAGGACGAGCCTGGCATGGGGGATGAAGGAGGAAATCGCTGGGAGACCCAGGATGAGCCTGGCATGGGGGATGAAGGAGGAAATCGCTGGGAGACCCAGGATGAGCCTGGCATGCCAGGATGCTGATTCTGAAAGGGCAATTACGGAGATTCCATGTTTTAAAAATCTGGATTTCTGGCCTCTTCTGAAAAAAGTCAGAAGATGTTTAGCACAACAGTGTTGCATCGTCAGCTGCAGTCCTGCCCCGCTGTCCCCCAGGCCCCAGGCAGCCTGGCTCATCCCACGGCTCACAGAGGCCCACGCCGTGGCCAGACAGGGCCACTGATGGCTCAGCACGTGCACCCCACCTGCAAGGGGACGGGTACCGGCCCAGGAAGTGGGACACTGGCTGAAACAGGGTGGGATGCAGGGATGGGGTGGGATGGCAGACCAAACAGGTGTGAGGAGTAAGGATAAAGGAGATGCTGGAGATAAAATCTGGGCAAGTGAGCAGGGGCTGGTCCCACTGGCTGAGGCCAGGGATGCCGGCCCAAGGGCCCACTCAGACTCCTGCGCTGACCTTTCCACACCATCCCAGGCCCAAGGCCTCCCACACACAGCGTCGCACACACAAACAGCACCCTCCTCACAGCGACAGGTGACCCTGCCCCTCACAGGCCTCCCTGCCCCCACCTCACCCTGCATTTTAAAAAGAACTTGAGTCCATCCCGATATGTAAACGTGATTGGTTAAATATCCATCATGAGGCCGGGCGCGGTGGCTCACGCCTGTAATCCCAGCACTTTGGGAGGCCGAGGCGGGCGGATCACAAGGTCAGGAGATCGAGACCACGGTGAAAACCCGTCTCTACTAAAAATACAAAAAATTAGCCGGGCGAGGTGGCGGGCGCCTGTAGTCCCAGCTACTAGGGAGGCTGAGGCAGGAGAATGGCGTGAACCCGGGAGGCGGAGCTTGCAGTGAGCCGAGATCGCGCCACTGCACTCCAGCCTGGGCGACAGAGCGAGACTCCGTCTCAAAAAAAAAAAAAATCCATCATGGGGGAGAACAGACAAGTCTCCAGCGTGGAAGAGTTCTAAATAACCTATGTGGAGGCTCCACTCCCGAGGAGA
This sequence comes from Theropithecus gelada, assembly GCF_003255815.1. Lineage (NCBI taxonomy): Eukaryota > Metazoa > Chordata > Mammalia > Primates > Cercopithecidae > Theropithecus > Theropithecus gelada. The sequence continues at coordinate 29,895,605 of NC_037668.1, forward strand.
TCCAGCCTAACTCCCCACCTCTCTACCACTGCTCATGGCAGGGACCTCCTTCTCAGGAGTGCAGAGTGGAGATCAGTGGTGGATGAAGATGGACCAGGATCAACATCAGCAGTAATCCCTTGAACTCTGCACACTTGACTCTGGGTCTTTCTCCCCAAAAAACCCAGAACCTCAGTATGATCGTGAGGAAAATACACAAACCCTAATGGAGGAACATTCTCCAAAATACCTGACTAGCCCTCCTCAAAACTGCCAAGGCCATGGAAACAAGGAAAGTCTGAAAAACTCACAGTTTAGGAACCTAAAGAGACTTGACTACTAAATGGAATATATCTTGGGATCCTGGAAAAGAAACGGATGTGACGTAAAAACTAAGAAAATCTGAATAAAACGTGGCCTTTAGTTAAGAATCCATCAATATTGGAGCATTCGTTGTAACAAGTAGTTGGAACAAGCGTCACGCTAATGTAAGACGTCCGTACCAGCGTAACTGGGTGCCAGGCATTTGTAAACTCTGTTCCATCTTCTCAATTGTTTTCTAAATCCAAAACCCCTCTTTTAAAAGAGTTTATTTAGTAGGCTGGGCTCGGTGGCTCACACCTGCAATCCCAGCACTGATGAAGGCCAAGACTGGTGGATCACTTGAGCTCAGGAGTCGGAGACCAGCCTGGGTAACACGGTAAAGCACCATCTCTACCAAAAACACAAAAATTAGCCGGGTGTGGTGGCGCATGCCTGTAGTTGCAGCTACTTGAGAGGCTGAGGTGGGAGGATCTCTGGAGCTGGGAGGTCGAGGCAGTAGTGAGCCAAGATTGCACCACTGCACTCCAGCCTGGGCAATGAGAGTGAGACCCTGTGTTTACACACACACACACACACACAAAAGAGTTTGTGTAAAGTGAAAACAGAGAATACGAGAGAAGAGGGAAACCAGGGCTCAGTGGAGGTGGGCAGGGGTTGGTCCATGTGCACGCAGCCCACCTGGTTGGCAGCTGCCCGGGTGTCTCCTCAGGTGTCAGAACAGGAGTTTCTTCCTCAGCCTTCATTTCGCTCAGGTGGGCATGTGGCGATGGCAGACCCTTGGGCTGTGAGAAACTATGTTGCTATTTTGTCCAAGTCTTCACAGACCAAAGACGGGGCTTCGCCCAGAGGAGGACTCGAGGAGCCAGGCTGGAGTTTGTGGAGAGAGTGTGTGTCACTCACAGAACAGATGACGCATTTGCAACATGCGTTCTCAACGTGGGAGCCACATTGAGAACTCCCTGACACTCAGGGTGACAACAGCCACCCCGCCTGCTCCTCCCTTTCCTAATGCCCACACAGCAGACACTCGAGGGCTGCTCTGGGGAGTGCTGACTACATGCTTACCTACCTCCACGAAGGCATGCGTGTTCATGCGTGTGTGCACAGACATGTATGCATGTGTGTACACAAGCATGTTCTGTTTTCACCTTTTCACAAAACTATGTCAAAAGCGAAACATTTTGGAATACATTTCCAGTTATGCAAAATGTTTAAAATATGAATTTCATTGGTTAATACAAACTAGGCATGAAATGCAGGCAACCCTGTTTACCAAGAAACGTCAGGGTGCAGTGTGCCTCTGGGGGAGGTGCCCATGAGCACCTCATCTTGAAGCCAGTCTTCATGCTAGACCCCGGGCCGAGGGAGCGAGGCCGCTGGAGGTGGGTGTGACACCAGGTGACGTAGTGGCCCCAGGATGGTGACTTCCCCTCCGGAGGTGCCATGGGACTGAATGGCTCAGGAGCATTCAGAGTGACCTCCAGGAGGGGCAACTCCTGGGTGTCTCCCAACACAGAGCCCAAAACCTGGAAGTGGACAGAGCACCCCCTGCTCATCTCCTGGGTCCTCATTTCAGGGGAAGGACAGCCACTGACCGATGCTCCAGCCCACAATGCCCTGCACTCCCTAGAAGGAGAACCTAGGTTGGGCTCCCAGACAGGAGAGGGAGTGGGTTTGTGGTGCTAATTAATAGTAATCATAGGCCGGGAGCGGTGGCTCATGCCTGTAATCCCAGCACTTTGGGAGGCTGAGGCAGGCGGATCACCTGAGGTCAGGAGTTCGAGACCAGCCTGACCAACATGGTGAAACCCCGTCTCTACTAAAAATACAAAAAATTAGCTGGGCGTGGTGGTGCCTGTAATCCGAGCTACTCAGGAGGCTGAGACAGAATCACATGAACCCAGGAGGCGCAGCCTGTGGTGAGTCCAGATGGCACCATTGCACTCCAACCTGGGCAACGAGAGTAAAACTCTGTCTCAAAAAAAAAAAAAAAAAAAAAAAAAAAAATATATATATATATATATATAGTAATAATAATCCGCTCTCACCTGAGCTCTAGTAAGTCAATCCAGGTTCAAGATCCCTCCTTTGGCCGGGCGCGGTGGCTCAAGCCTGTAATCCCAGCACTTTAGGAGACCGAGGCGGGCGGATCACGAGGTCAGGAGATCGAGACCATCCTGGTTAACATGGTGAAACCCCGTCTCTACTAAAAATACAAAAAATTAGCCGGGCGTGGTGGCGGGCGCCTGTAGTCCCAGCTACTCGGGAGGCTGAGGCAAGGGGAGGCTGAGGCAGGAGAATGGCGTGAACCCGGGAGGTGGAGCTTGCAGTGAGGCGAGATAATGCCACTGCACTCCAGCCTGGGCGACAGAGCGAGACTCCGTCTCAAAAAAATAAAATAAAATAAAATAAAAGATTCCTCCTTTGAAAGGTAAACTGGGTTTGGATAAAGAGCGTGTTCATGTGTGAGGGGGGAGGCTCGGGATGCAGGCCCAGTGTGTACCGGCGAGGGGTCCCGGGATGCAGGCTCAGCGTGATGGGGGAAGGGGGCCCGGGATGCAGGCCTGGGGTGAGGGGGTGAGGGGGCCCGGATACAGGCCCCGCGTGATGGGCTGCAGAGTTGCCCTCTGCTAGTCAGTGCTGCCGCCGTAACACAGCACCACCGGCTGCGCGGCGTCTGCGGCAAGCGTTTATTTGCTAATTCTGGGGACTGGAGATCGGCGGTCACAGTGTCCACTGGCTGGCTTCTCCAGAGGCCTCTCCTTGGCTTGTGGACACCGTCTTCTCCCCAGATCCTCATCTCCTCTTATGAGGCTACCAGTCAGATTGTATCAGGGCCCGCCTCATAATCCCATTTAACCTTAATGGCCTCATTAAAGACCCCATCTCCAAACAGCCACATCCTGAGGTCCCCGGGGTTAGGGCTTCAGCACAGGAATTTGGGGCGGGGGGACACACACTTTGAGTCGGCACCACCTCCCCACTACTGCGTGGTGTGTGCTGCAGGTTAGCTTGTGTGACTGTGATCTTTTTCACCAACTGGTTCATTGAACGAGTGTTCAACAGGCCCTCTAAGGAAGTTATTAAGGTCAAATGAGGCCGTAGGAGTGGGGCCTGATCCGATAGAATTACTGTCCTTATGAAAGAGGCACCAAAGCACCCACTCTCTGTCTCGGTCGTGTGAGGACAGAGCGGGCAGCCGTCTGCAAGCCAGGTATGAGCCCTCGCCAGAAAAAGGCCAGCTCACACCTTGATCCCAGACTTCCAGCCTCTAGAACTGTGAGAATTTTAATTTCTCTTTAACCCACCCAGTTTGTGGTACTGTCGTCTCTCAGTACCTGTGGGGGACTGGTTCCAGGATCCCCACAGATACCAAAAGCCACGGAAGTTCAAGTCCCCCAGTGGGCCCTCTGCATCCATGGAGGCAGCCCCAGCCTTGGAGACCGACTGCGTTTCCTTAGGGCAGCCCTAGGCGCAGCAGTGCAAGGACAGCCACAGTTACCCCTGGCGCTGCACGGCCCTGAGGCTGGGCAAGGCTGTCCACCCCGCTGTCAGACCCCAGCAGGGAAGGGGTCTAGAAGGCAGTCCTGGGAACCCTACAGAGAGGCCCACCGGGACAAGGTCGGGGCAGCTCTGTTCCCATCAGGCCGAGCCCGGGTGTCTCTGGACCTCCAGGGTGGCTGCCGAGGGAGCTCCGGAAGGTCAGCGTAGGGGCCGTGGGCCCCTGTGGTTGTGCCCAGCCCAGCATCCCAGGGAGCTCCCTCCACGTGCTCATCCCACGAGGTTCCTGCTGCAGTCAGAGTGGAGGATGGGAGGCCTGGGGCGGAGGGTCGGGGGATTGAAGGGGCCAGTGCAGAGGACAACGCGAGCCCCAGGGGCCCGGGGTCCTGGTCGTCCTGGTCCTGCCGTTTTTATTAGAAGCGAGTCCTGCACCCCAGCCAGTGTAGAGCCCAGGACGCAGCCGAGAGTGGAAGGTGGGAGGCGGCATCGAGGCAGGTGGCAACCCCTTGGACGCAGGCTCAGGACGCCGGGGTCAGGGAGTGAGCGCCGGGGCCTCCTCAAAGCCGCGGGGTCCAAAGAGGCCACCGTCCCCGGCCCCGCGCCCCCTCCCCCCTCCGCAGTCCCGCGTGGCCGCCTCCTCCGCGCGTGCCCGCCTCCTCCGCGCGTGCCCGCCTCCTCCGCGCGTGCCCGCCTCCTCCGCGCGTGCCCGCCTCCTCCGCGCGTGGCCGCTTCAGCAGCGCCCGGCGCAGGCCGCACTCCGCCACCAGGGGGCGCCACAGCCCCTCGCGCCGCCGCCTCCCGCGACCTCACGCTGGGAACGCGAACACAAAGACCGGCGCGGCCAGGACGGCGGCGCGGCCAGGATGCCGCGTGCCCGGAGCGCCGGGGTCTTTCCTGGACACCAAAGTCAAGAGCTCACGTTCCAGGAGGATCTGTCCGCGGAAATTTAGTTCCGAGCGTTGCCGGACTCCGCCGCGGGGAGGACATGGAAGGGAGGCGGGTGAGGGGAGGGGCGGAGGGTCGGGGGTGCCGGGGGCTTCCGGAGGGCCGCGGGGGGCTGTTGGGGGGCGTTCGTGGCGGGGG
>NC_037668.1:29900504-29970725 GCF_003255815.1 Theropithecus gelada
TGTTGGGGGGCGTTCGTGGCGGGGGGGCTGTTGGGGGGCGTTCGTGGGGGGGCTGTTGGGGGGCGTTCGTGGCGGGGGGGCTGTTGGGGGGCGTTCGTGGCGGGGGGGCTGTTGGGGGGACGTTCGTGGCGGGGGGGCTGTTGGGGGGCGTTCGTGGCGGGGGGGCTGTTGGGGGGCGTTCGTGGGGGGGCTGTTGGGGGGCGTTCGTGGCGGGGGGGCTGTTGGGGGGCGTTCGTCCGGGGAGGCTGTTGGGCCCCCTCCCCACCCCGCCGCGTCCCAGGGAACCCTGGGAGGGCACCCAGCGAGGGGAACCCCGGGCGTCCGCCGATTCCTCACTGCTGTCTCCGCCTGTCCCGGAAACCCTCGCACACGTTCACCGAGAAAACAGACATAAACCCAGCCAGGCACATCCACCAGAATGGCTGTGATTTCAGAAGAGCAGAAAGAAGTGCGCCGAGGAGGGGGAGGCCTTGGACCCCCTCGTGCCTTGTCGGGCTGGGTGCAGCCGCGGTGCGAAAGCAGCTTCCTCAGAAAGGTGAGCACGGAATTCCCACAGGCCCAGAAATTCCCCTCCCGGGCGCAGTCCCCGGAGAGCTGAAGACGCCTCAGGCAAATGCAGGCGGCGAACGCTCCCAGCAAAGGGAGGCCCAGTGCGCAGCGCGAACATCATCCCCAGGCACTCGCTGCGACAGAGACGAGCCTGGGAAACGTGAAAATGTCCCGAACAGGGAATCCACAGATACAGAAAAGACATCGTGGTTGCCAGAGCTGGAGAGAGAAGGCAACAGGGACCGACTGCTTCATGTGTTTGGTTCCCTTTAGGGTGAGGACGTGTTCTGAGAGGAGGTGGAGGTCAGGGTTGCAGGACAGGGTGAAAGCACTAAATGCCACTAAATTGTTTGCTTTAACGTCATTAATTTTGTTATGTGAGTTTCATCTCAAAAGAATAAATAAGTCAAGCTGGCTGCAGGGCCCACCCCACCCCGGTCTGGAGCAGGGCCTTCTGGGGTGTAGCCTATGGCTTCCCTCCCTCCAGGCTCCTCCACCTCCGCCTTTCTCCCCACCTCTGCCCTCACCCAGGCTCCACCACGACCAGCTTCCTCCACCCCCCAGGAGACCATGAAGAGCCACGTCTGAAATCCTCACTGAGCCCATCTCCCATCTCCCTGAACCATGGGTAGGACCCCTCTGGCCCCCAGCCCTGCCCTTGACCCAGCCCACCAAGCCCCCACCCAGATCCACACCACCAGGCACTCTTGCCCTTGGCCTGCTGCCAGGCTGGCCCCACTCCTTCTGGGCCTCCTGGAGCTTCAACCCCTGCCTCCGCGGTAGACCTTGGCCTTTAGCATGCTCAGTCGCCTCAGGGCAGCCCCGGGAGCAGCCCAGGGCCATCTTCTTGGGTCAAAGCCCCCCACCCTACCTGCCCTCTTGCCAGGACTAGCTGTGTCGTGCAGCAGCCCAGCATGTGCCGGTGAGCTGGCCTTTTCCCAGGCCCAGTGCCCAAGGAGGAGCTGATTTCACAGGCTCGGAGGCTCCGGGAAGAGTCTGGGGACTCAGGAATATCTGCCCAGGTGTCTCCACTGCGTCTGCCAGGGCCTCCAGCTTTCCTAACCAGGACCCTGGCCTCTGGCCTTGGTTGGGTATTTCACCTTCTTCCATGTTTAGTCCCTTGGGCTCTGCTATTCTCCTGCTGGAGATGAGGACATCCTGTGTGCAACCAGAGATGCCCTCTGGCTTTCACACCTGCCTGCTTCTCACCCTCAGCCTTTTCTCACTCAGCAAAACTGTGGGGGTCCCTAGTCAGCAGCTCCCTGGGCAGCTCTCTGAGCAAGGTGGTCTCTGGGGTCATGAAGGGGAGCTGGCTAGGACACGCCGGAAACTCAGCCACCTCTCCCCTTCAACTCAGCCGGCCCCCACCGGAAGTGCACAGGAGCCGGGAAGAGAGGCTGGAGCCCGCCCTGAGGGCAGCACAGGAGGTGTCTCTGCAGCTGGTGTCCTGCCACCCCTGCAGGCTGCACACATCCTGGGCACTCTCCTTAGCCACAGACAACAGCCAGTGCCAGAGTCTGCTTCACCTCCCCTGAAGCACACTCATTCACCCACACCCGATGCCACCCGACGTGCAGGGAGCATGGGCTGGGTGCACCTCCACCGGTGAGAAGGCTGAGCCACCGCGGTCCTGGGAGCCTGGCTCTGAGGCCTCTCATTTTCCCCTGCCTCCCTAAGACTTTTCTGTCTCTCCGGCCATTGAAAGGCTTCGTTCCTTAAAGTCCTGTTACACTCTCCTTTCCCAGAATGCAGCGAGCCAAGACTGTACCACTGCATGTCAGCCTGGGTGGCAGAGCAACACCCTATCTTAAAAAAAAAAAATTGACTGGACATGGTGGCTCACGCCTGTAATCCCAGCACTTTGGGAGGCCAAGGTGGGCGGATCATTTGAGGTCAGGAGTTCAAGACCAGCCTGGCTAACATGGCAAAACCTCATCTCTCTACTAAAAATACAAAAATTAGCATGGCGTGCTAGTGCACGCCCATAATCCCAGCTACTGGAGAGGCTGAGGTGAGAGAATCGCTTGAACCCAAGAGATGGAGATTGCAGTGAGCCGAGATCACACCACTGCACTCCAGCCTGGGCAACAGAGGGAGACTCTCTCAAAAAGAAAGAAAAGAAAAGACAGTCTTCTTTCCATGATGTGAATGTCAGGCCCTGTGGCCTCTTGCACTGGCCAGAAGGGCTGGGGTCACTGGCCCACCCTCAAGGGACAAGGAGGAGAGGTGAGGCTGTGGGCGCGCCTGATTTTACCTCCTGGAATCCATGTTCTCTGAGCTTAGGGAGCATCTGGAGTTGACTCTTCCTCCATGGGACCCTCCCTTTTTCAGGAAAACTTTCTCTCCAAGGGGATCCCGCAGGGCTAAGAAACACCCTCTTCACCTCCCTCCTGCCCAGTCCTTCTGACCAGGCAAGAGAGTGCAGACCCTCCCCGACCTGGGAGGAGGGCCCATCACCCGCTCCCTGCCCCCTGCTCGCCAATCCCCCCTGGGACTTTCCAGGCCGCTCCTTCCACCTGAAGGATCTAGGCTCACAGGTCACCTGTCAGGATGGGGCCTTACCCAGCAGGCACTGACCCAGTGACCATCACCCTACCTTTCTTACAGTGACAATCACCCTACCTTTCTTACAGTGACAATCACCCTACCTTTCTTATGTATTCGTTAGTTGATTTGTTTGCAGTCCGCCCCACGCCTATTAGAATGGAAGCTGCAGGCAGCAGGAACCAGTGTGGCCAAGCTGGAGGGCAGCACAACGTGGACAGCAGGTTCATGGACAGAAGGCGTGGAACAGGCCGGGCCCACAGGAGAGCGGTCAGGAGGGCAGGCACCGAGAGGTGCAGACGGCCTGTCAGAACAGGGGTGCAGGCTGGTGGGGGCAGGAGCTGGAAGGGGAAGGTCACAGAGCCAGGAAGATAGGGTGTCCGCCACAGCCAATTCTTTGGAAGTTTTCCCGAAAATGGGAAGAGAGACAAGGTATGGTTCAAAGGAAAGCAGGGCCCGGGAGAGGCCTGTGTGCAGTGTGTCTGCAAAGGGAGGAGGCGGCAAAGATACTGGAGGGCAAGAGGGAAAGGAGGAAGGGACGGCGAGGGGACAGAGGGAGGGGAGAGGAGACGGGGAAGGGGAGGAGGGACGGGGGAGGGAATGAGGGAAAGGGGGAGGGGAGGAGTGGGTGGAGGAGAGGAGACAGGAGAGAGGGGAGTAGGGGGAGGGGATGAAGGGGAGTGGGGAGGAGAGAGGGGAGTAGGAGTGGGGGGGAATGAGGGAAAGGTGGGAGGGGAGGGGGACAAGTGGGAGGGGAGGGGAAGGGAAGGGAATGAGGGGGCAGGTGGGAGGGGAGGAGAAGCCAGGAGGGAGGGAATGAGGGGGCAGGGGAAGGGAGGGCCCTGCAGCAGGTGGGATTCTGTTCAGCCCATTTCCTGGGCCACAGGGATTCATGAAGGGCCCTGGATCAGGCCCCTGGGTGCACTGATGCTCGTAAATGCGGCGGCCGTTTTTGGTGTCATCACTGCTATCTCCAAGGCCCGGAGGAAGGACCAAGGGTGGGCCTGGCACGGGTGGGGGTCGTGTGCGGGGGCGGCGTCCAGGGCGGCGGCGCGGCTGGGCTGGTCCTGGCGCTGGGACCCGCAGCTCCGCCTCTGCCTGAGCAGAGACCCGGGACCCCCCGCACGGCGCCAGCACCGGGCCCGCTGCGGAGAGGGAAGGGTTACGGCGGGGATGGGGGTGGGGGGTTGGCCGGGGCGCGACTGGCTCGGGATTGGCTCGGCGCGCGCAGGACCCGGGGGCAGCTGCGGGCCCAGACTTCCCGGACGCCCTGGCGCCTCTGCTGCCCACGGCGGCCCCGGGGCCGCGCCCGCGGAGGGGGGGCCCCCATCTCTGTCAGCCGCAGTGACTGCGGGTGCCTGACGGCGCCGCCAGCCCGGGTGGCCCCTCCCGGCCCCAGCGGGGTCTCCCGGGGCTGCCTCTGTCGTCCCGACCTGCCTGGTCCCTGGAGCTGGGGTGGGAGCCCTGCTTTGATCAATTGCTGGGGGTGGGGGGACTGGTCGACCTCACCCTGAGGGGCCTGGGACTCTTTGCGACACCTGGGGAGCTTGCCGTGGCATCTGGAGGGGTCCTGGTTGAGCAGCTAGGGGGGTGTCTGGTAACCAGCCAGGCCCCTCAGGCTCCCTCCCGGGTGGAGGAACCTGGCAGGCCCTGAACAGACAGACAGGGATGGGCTCATCCCCTGGGCGCCCTGTGCCTGCCCTCAGCCTCCCCACTGAGGCCGGGGACTTTAGAGGTGGGCGTGCCTGCCAGGCTGCCAGGCCCGCAGTCCTGTGGGCAGCTGGGCAGGCCACAGTGTGGTAGAGGCTCCAGAAGGCCCAGCCCTGCCACTGCACATGTGCCTGGTCAGCAGATAAAGTCCTCCTTGTTGTGGGCAGTGTAGCTGCACCTGCAGTGAGGCCAGCACTGTTGAAAAGATGTCAATTCACAGAGCTTGACTGTGACCCAGAGGTGAGGTTAGGACTCCGGGAACGGATGGCGGCGGTGTTCAGCGGAAACTCTCCTTTTCTTCTATCTGGACACAGGAGCCGCACACCTGCTTGTCCCCACCCTCCTACAGCATAGGGCCCCTGGGACCTCAGCCCTGAGCAGGATTTGGGGGATGGCCGCGTCTCCCTGCGTGGGCTCTGCCTCATGGTCCTCACAAGGCCCGGGACATGGATGAGACCAGGCCTGCGACCTCTGCCTCCCTGCCCCACTCTGGCTGTGCCAGCCTCCCTGACAGGGGCTCCTCCCTCCACATGCCCCTCCTGGGCCACCATCCTGTTAGAAACAGGCAGGAGTCTCCTTCCAGCCTCCCTCTGGGGTGGGCAGACAGCACGGCGATCACCTGCCCCCACTCGCTCATCTATCACCCTGAACTGTGTTCACGATGAAATTACTCATCCTAGGCCGGTGATAAATGGCACCAGTCTAGAGCCAGCACGCGGCGTGGGGTGGGGCTCCCCGCTCAGGGTTCCCAGGCCTGGGCCAGAGAAACCTGGTGAGCTGTGCCTTTGTGCTCACGCACAGCCTGGTAAGGGCAAGTCAGTGGATTTGTATGTGTCTGATGCGTGCCCTTGGTAAAAGCACGCGTGTGCACGATTCTGTGTGCTTGTGCTCAGGGGGCCTGGGGGCTGAGGGAGGCCATCTGGGATGTGGGGTCCGGATGTGGTGGCCCAGGTGGGCGCTAGGCAGGTGGCAGAGTGGAGAAGGTGTGTCGCCAGGAGGAATGAGAAGAGCGGGGGAGCCACAGAGGGGTGCAGGGAAGATGGGGTATCTGGGAGCTCAGCCTGGTGCAGAGGGAGGGAAGCAGGCAGCTCCTGGGGGCACATGTGGAGCAGACTCTCTAGATTAAATGCTGGATTTGTATAGTGTGTAGATTTTCAGTAATAAAAATCATCAAAAACAATCGTGTTTGCAATTTATTGGGCAACCACTATCTGCTGGTCAACATCTAGAATGTATCAATTGTACAAGCCAAGTATTTTATCCCCATTTTTCCAGAGGATGAAACCGAGAATAAGGAGCTTTACATTGTCAATGACCGAACACGTAGTATACCCATGGCCGTGCGTCCGCAGGACAAAGCAGCCTTTGGCAGCCCTGGACCTTAAGATGTCCAGAGATCAGCAGCTCTCAGCTCAGGCCCAGGCAGCTGGACAGCACCCAGCGCCTCCTCCAGGTGCTCCTGGATCCCCTGCTTGCTTTCACTTGCAGCCCGGGAATCTCTGCGAAGTCCTAGCTGATAACTAAGGGGCTAATGAATAGTCACAGTGATGAGCTCTGGAGGAGCCGTGGCCCAGAGCAGCTGTGGGCTCCTTTGATTAAACCACAGAGGTCCAGAGGATCAGGCCTCAAACCTCCTCCACCACCTGCCAGCTGGCACCTGTGCAGGAGGTGGAACCAGCACCCACCTCACAGTGGCTGCAGGGTCATCTGAGATGTTGACTGTAAAGTGCTGAGCCATTGAGACACTTTTTCCAAGACCTCCTGAGTGCCGGCTGGCCCCTGGAGCAGAGACGAGACCCCTGTGGGACCTACAGTCCAGTTATGAAGACAGGGTTCCTGTGTCAGCCAGCACGCCCAGTTCTGGAAATGCCAGGATGTGGGTTCAAAAGCTCAAGGACAATGGACTCATTCTGACTGGAGGGATCCAGGGAGGCTTCATGGAGGAAGTGGCATTTGAAATTGGCACCAAGGATGAAAAGAATTAGACAGAGGGGACTGTGTCTACGTGAAGGAAGGCCAAAGTGCAAAGGCTGCTCTGGGGTGAGGGCGGTCGCCCCTTCCTGAACTGCGCGGCTCAGGAGGCTTTGGCAGAAGGTGGGTCTGCACACCCCAGGTGCAAGCTGCCTTTTCTGCACTCCACACCAGGAAGAAGGGCTGTGTGAACTGCTCACCACTGTCTTCCTGGGTCTGCAGCTCTGCGCCTGGCACAGAGATAGGCTCAGTGACGGTTGAAGGAATCAGAGAAATAATGAAATGTGTGTTCATCCTGCAGACAGTGGAGACCCAGCTTAATGGTTAATGTCAGGAAATGACAGATCCAACACCCCTGCTTGGGGCAGTGTGGAGGCGACGGAGGAACTGCAGGAGCCTAAAGGAGATGGCGCAGGCCTGGCTCAGGAGAGCTGCCCTTTCAGACAGCGAAGGGTGCAGGAGGAGATGCCCCAGGCAGAGGCTTGGCGGTGTCTGGCACCAAACTTCCCAAAGCAGCTGCCTCTGTGGACTGTGCCTGGCAGGGAGGGAGCCACGCTGTGAGTGACTCTACACTCTGGCTCCCCAGGGGTGGCCGGAGGCAGTGTCTCCCGCCCGTGTGGGCCTCCAGCTTGGGGTCCCCAGAGCTCTGCCCTGCTGCTGGCTGCACTGAGAGAGGTGGCCTTTGGAATGGGCCCTGTCCCTGGGGAGCCTCTGGTGAAGAGATTCACCTGCCCCCTCAAAACATGCCCATTGGAGCCTCTGGGTACAGGCTGCCCCTCAAACAGAGAAAACCACCCCCTGTTTAAGACCCAAACCCAAGGAGATGGCCCCTCATGCCCCCTTCTATCTCCTTCTGTCCAGGGCCCCCTGCCTGCTCTGGTCCACCCCATCCTGATCTCCTCTGCCTGCTCAGCTGCGGGCTGTGAGCCAAGGCCTGGGCCTGCCTGTGGGTCAGGGATCCTGGGGCCTGCTTGAGACCATGTACCATATGCTCCTTCAACCCGAAGGCGCTGGAGACCACCCCCACCCTGAGCCTGCCCTGGAGACCACCCCCAACCCTGACAGTGGCAGTGCCGGGCAGTGTCAGGCTGAGACTGGGCCACTTGCTCCAACGTCCATTCCAAGCAAGCCAAAGCCAGGTGCTGCCAGCCTGCCACACATTGCCAGACGGGTCTCCTGGTGTGGCACACGTGTTATGACCGTGGCTGCTGCCCCCAGCCCAGAGTGCACTTCCGGGTAACAAATCCAGCATCCTGAGGCTTCACTGCTCTCCTGAGGGTTTTCCAAGATTAAATTTCCTTCACAATGACAGCCTCCTGTCACCTGGGCCCTGGTGAAGAAGCCTTCGGAGAGGAAAGGACCCATCCAGGGCATTCACAGTGGGAGTGCCGTCCACCCTCCACCCCTGTCCTGGCCCCCGCAGTGGGGCCACCACCCTGGGTAATGGGAAGCCTGAGGTCCTGGAGGAAGAAACAGGTGACCCACCTTCGGTGCACAGGGAGCAGCAGGCCTCCGATGGCAGCCCCCGCACCCCCCCGGGCTGAAGTTCAGGCTGTCTCATCCCTTGCCAGGAGCTCAGGGCTGAGCTAGGTTGGCAGGGGATGGGTTGAGGGGATCTGTTGTCCAGCAGGTTGCCCAGGCCCCACCCAAGCCCCTTAGAAAACACCTGTGAGAGCCCCGCAGGGCACTGTCGTGAGCACACCAGTGGGGACAGACGTCCAGGCAGGAGGGAGCAGCCAGACCCCCCTACCAGGGTCACCAGGTGAGCAAGGCTGGGGAACAATGGAGGCAGAGCCCTGCGAATGCCCCGCTCACCACCCCGCTCACTGCCCCGAGTGTCCGGGCTATGGTGCAGGCATGGGGACCCAGGTGTGTTCAGGGGTCTCCTTCAGGGGAGGAGACCAAGCTGGGAGTCTGGGGAGGCTGAGGTGTGAGACAAGAGTAGGTGAGAGTGAGCCCCAGTGAGCATTTTCACATGAAAGGAAACTAGAGGGCCGGGTGCAGTGGCTCACGCCTGTAATCCCAACACTGTGGGAGGCCGAGGCGGGAGAATCACCTGAGGTCGGGAGTTCAAGACCAGCCTGACCAACATGGAGAAACCCCATCTCTACTAAAAAAAATACAAAATTAGCCCGGCGTGGTGGTGCATGCCTGTAATTCCCGCTACTCGGGAGGCTGAGGCAGGAGAATCACTTGAACCCGGGAAGCAGAGGTTATGGTGAGCCAAGATCGCGCCATTGCACCGCAGCCTGGGCAACAAGAGCAAAACTCTGCCTCAAAAAAAAAAAAAGAAGAAAGAACAAGAAAAAAAGAAACAACAAAAGGCGAAGAAAGAACCACCCGAGATCACCAGAGGGAACCATGGCCGGAGCCCACCAGGACCGTGGAAGGTCCGTGGTCCACCAGCCTGGCTGGGGCACCTCAGCCCCTGGGCAGAGCAGCAAGCAGGGCCGTGCCCTGGTAAAGGAGGGCACAGTCAGCCCCAGACTAAATGCTGCCTTGGTCCTCCTAGCAGGGCTTAAAAGCAAGACCCCAGGCCGGGCGCGGTGGCTCAAACCTGTAATCCCAGCACTTTGGGAGGCCGAGGCGGGTGGATCACGAGGTCAGGAGATCGAGACTATCCTAGCTAACATGGTGAAACCCCGTCTCTACTAAAAATACAAAAAACTAGCCGGGCGTGGTGGCGGGCGCCTGTAGTCTCAGCTACTTGGGAGGCTGAGGCGGGAGAATGGCGTGAACCCGGGAGGCGGAGCTTTCAGTGAGCTGAGATCCGGCCACTGCACTCCAGCCTGGGAGACACAGCGAGACTCCGTCTCAAAAAAAAAATAAAAATAAAAATAAAAAAGCAAGACCCCAAAGGACCAAACAGCTTCCAAGTAACTTCCTGGAGTCCTGAGCAAAGTGAGTATTTCCAAAAATAGTCAGCACCCAACAAAATTCACAATCCCTGTTCAAAATCACCCATTCAAAAATCACCAGGCATGCAGGGAAGCAGGAAAATGCAACCCAGGATAGAAGGAGGACCAAACAATGGAGCCGACTCGGAAGTGACAGACGACCGGCAAGTCCGCAGGGCACCGAGGCACCTGCCACCAAGGCACCTGCCACCACTGCGCCTAGTGCTCCCGAAGCCAGAGGGCAGGTGGGACACAGGTGGGGACGTTCTGAGCAAAAACACATGCAGCCGAGCTGGGGTCACCCGTGGGAAGAAGGTGAAACACTTGCACGTGGGTAGAGCAGTCTCTGCAAGGGGCTTTGTGGGCTCCAGGACCAGATGCCGTGAGGACCTCACCAGTGGCGGGGCGGCTGTCTCTGCCCCACCTCACATGCTCAGTGCATGTTAATTTCATCTTGTTTCATTCTCATTGCCATTTTACAGGTTGAGGTTCAGAGAAGTCAGAAGGCTTCCCAAGGCTGCACAGCCAGAAATGGGCACAGTGTCCTGGGGTGAGGCCTCACGCCCTCTGCGCCACCTACCCTCCAGGTCCCACCATCCTCACGAATTCAAGGCAAGGTTCTGGGACCCCAGCCCTCCAGAAAGGGGAAGTTGAGCCCAGGAGGCACATCAGAGAGTTCGGGCCCATGAGTTTACCCTGCACTCACGCCCCGACTCGTCCTGCATCCTCTGTCGGGATGTCTGGATTCCAGAGTCCCCACCCCAATTTTCCAACCTTGCCTCAGCCTCGGCTTCTCCCTTTTGGGGTGGGACAGGGAACCCCTGCAGCAGGCGTGTGAGGGCGGGAGAGGGCGGGAGGTGCCCTACACCTGCCCACCTGGACACAGGGAGACAGCGTGAGCGCTGTTCCTGCCCCCACTCCCTCACCTGGGCTCCCAGGTACAGGTGCCGAGTCCCACCCAGAGGGGCCCTGCCACACCCGGAGGACTGACGAACCCAGACACAACCGTCTCTTCCCCTGGTCAGGGTCTGGGCAAGGGGCCCTGTGGGCTGCTGCTGTGAGTGTCCGTGCTGTGGCCAGGTGTGTGAGGTTGCGTTTCCAACCGGGAGTGATTTGGCTTTGGTTACCTGGATGGTCTGAGGACAAACACTAAAGCCCCACCTTTTTCCGGCTTCCAGCAAGTTGCTGCTTCCGCAGCAGCCTCCAGGCCTGACCAGGCTCGGGGGCTCCCACACCTGGGGGCCAGGGTGGGGGTGACAAAGGGCCCCAGGCGACGGCTGAGAGCCTGCCCTGGCGGGCAGCAGAACAGCCACCAGCTCCCACCAGGCCCTGGCAGCATGAGTGATGGCAGCCCCAGCGATAAGAAACTAATAATTTATGCTTCCAGCTCCAGGGGCCGGCGCCGAGGGAAGGCTGGGCCACAGCCTCCCCCGCACTGAGTGGCCACAGTCCTTTATTGCACAAATTATTAACGACCAGAGAATGAATGACTCTGTAATCAGATCAGGCTGCCAGCACTTTTCATTGCGTTTATTTGTATAAATTCTGAAGTCAGGGTCTGCCCTAAGCTCAGCCTTGTGCTGGCTGGGAGCCCAGGCCCCCACCCAGACAGAGCACTGGTCCCTCGCCCTGCCCACGGGTTCCAGAGGACAGAGGGCTCAGGAAGGGGTGCAGGGAACTGCTCTGAGCCAGAAGCAGAGTTCATGGGCACCAAAGCAGCCCTGGGCCAGGGTCAGAGCTCTGTCCTTGAACCTGCCTCAGGGCAGGTTCCCAACTGTCCTCAGAATCAGGGGCGCCCAGGGTTTGGCAGCTGAAGGGGGGTGGGTCTGAGACCAGGAGAAGGCTCCCCAGCCCTGAGGGAACCCTCGTCACCCCTCTGCTCTCCTCCATCCAGGAGCCATCCCAGGGTTGCCCCAGGCCAGCTGGCTCTCCTGCCTCCATCCTGTGGCCTTCCCTGGAGCCCCAGGCTGGTCTCCCACCTGCCCCCTCCTTTTCTGGTCTTGCCTGGGCCGGGCCCAGGGGCTCTGGCTGTGGGTTTTCTGTGCAGCGCCTCGAGTGAGCCTGGCGCTGGTCCTCTCCTGAGCCCCCGTTTAATCTCATTGACCTCTCGTTACGCTACAGCGCATAAATTCAGATTTGGAGATCTTATGTTCCATCATAAATTGGGCTGGCAGACTTCCGATCAACAAGATAAAACTGTCTTCTGCGAGGTGGGTGTTTTATTAGTCCCAGTCCCAGTGCCGCAGGTGGGGGCTGGGGAGTGCACGAGGGAGGGGCCTCTGCTTGGGAGCCTTCCTGCCTGGGCGAGGGGCTGAGTCCCTCCTGCCGCCCAGGCTGGGCCCCAGGTACCTGGCGAAGAAAGGGACCCGGGCATTGCCGCCTTCCCCTGCACCTTGGGCTCAAGCCTGGCCACTGCCCTTGGGCTCTTCATAGGATCTCAGCCAATCCCTGCCGCCCAGCCTTGCCCACCCGCTTCTGGGGCCACCCCCGGGGTCATGCAGGGCTGTGCAGCATGGGGGTCCTGTTCTCATTCAGCCACCTGCAGGGTCACCCCAGTGTGATCCCTCAGCAGCCACACAGAAGACAGATGGTCCATAGGAGACTCAGAAACAGAGAAGCCTCACGCCAGGTCCACAGAGGCGCCCACGCCCGCCAAAAGGATGCCACGCACTCACCCTGCCCTCTGGGGAACACACTGGGAGTCCAGGACATCACCTTGGATGGGGTGAGGCTCCGTCCGTGACCTCAGAAAGTCAGTCTGGAGCTGGACTTGACATGGGAAACAGTAAAACACCTGAGCTTGCCGCCCTGAAAATCCCTGATGTGACACAGAAATCAGTGTGGACAGAGCGCCTGCTGCCCCCAGTGACCCTGCCAGTGGGCTCTCAACCCACCTACCCCTTCTGCAGCAGCCGGTCACAGCTGTGGTCCTGCTGGGGCACACGGGGATGAGATCCTAAAATACACAGCAACTGCACAGTGGAACCCTGCATATCCCGTTTGGGTACAAGGAAACCCAGCGCAGCTCACGTGTGGGCATCCTCCGCTGTGTTAGCGTCCTGGCCCTCATACAGCACCCAGGCCTCGGGGCAAGGCCGTGTGCACACACCTATGGGATCTTTTTTTTTTTTTTTTTTGAGACGGAGTCTCGCTCTGTCGCCCGGGCTGGAGTGCAGTGGCCGGATCTCAGCTCACTGCAAGCTCCGCCTCCCGGGTTCACGCCATTCTCCGGCCTCAGCCTCCTGAGTAGCTGGGACTACAGACGCCCGCCACCTCGCCCGGCTAGTTTTTTGTATTTCTTAATAGAGACGAGGTTTCACCATGTTAGCCAGGATGGTCTCGATCTCCTGACCTTGTGATCCACCCGTCTCGGCCTCCCAAAGTGCTGGGATTACAGGCTTGAGCCACCGCGCCCGGCCCACCTATGGGATCTGAGTGTGCACTGGGGCCTGTGCCTGGGCTGCTGCTCCCCGGCCACTGGTGTCAGGATCTCCAGGACCCCCATGAGTGGTCAGTGGAGCAGAGATGGCACAGATGCCAGCGACCTGGGTCACTCTCTACCTGGGATGTGGGACCCCAGAGGCCACACCGTGGGTTTTCATCTGCCTCTTCACGCAGGAGCAGCTGCCACCCCTGCCTGCCCCATGAGGCTCTGTCACAGGGGACCTCTGTGGCATCCCGTGCTGCAGGCAGGGCCTTCAGACGGATGCTACACCACCGTCCGTGCCTCCTGAGGCTGGCCTCCCTTTGCACTGGGCAACGTCTGCTGAAGATAAGGACGTCTTCACTGGGCCAGGCCTGGAGTTCTCCCAGGTTGTGAGCTCTTCTCCCTCTGATGAAGAGGATACCTGTGGTCCAACTCCTACAAAGCACCGGGGACAAGAAAGCAGGCAGAGTCCCACCTGGGCAGGTGGTAGGAGTGGAGGGAGCAGGCAGGCAGCAGGGCTGCCCAGGACTAGGAGGCTGAGCTGCCCTGGGCGAGCCCCAGAGCCCACCCAGGGCTATACCCAGTCTGGCTGCGAGCAGGGCCCACCCTCCCCTGGACACAGTGGAGGACCCCGTGTATGTGGTCTTCACGGCCTGAGCACCTGTCTCATGCCAGGCGTGTGAGATTGTTGGTGAATTAACAAAAGCCCTGCTCTCAGGGGGCTCCCATCCCAGCACATACACAGTCACATCTGGGGTCCAGCCTGGACCCCCCATGCAGTTGGAGAGGGTCTCAGAGCTGGGTCTGAGAACAGTAACTTCCAGCCACCACACCCCACCCCTCCCCAGCTGCCCTGGGCTCCGGCTTCTTGCACCTGAGGCTGTCTGTGCAGGGCTCCCAGCTGGTGCCCCTCTCCTCTGAAGCTCGGGGGTCAGTGCAGCCTGGCATCCTCATCGGGCCTGTTATGCGGGTTCTGGTCTCTCTGTGACCACAGACCCGCCAAGCCCACCAGCTAGTCAATGTGGAGCCAGCACAGCAGGAGCCCGACCTGCTAGGGCCCTCAGAACGAGGATCGTGGTCCCTGAGGCCTTCACGCAGGATCTGTGCTGAGAGAGAGCTGATGTGGACGGTGGCACCATGGCCACGGCAGAGGCACCATCCCTCCACCCTTACTCACGTAGGGATCCGCTCTTCTCTCACACTGGGCCCTGCTGGCACATTCCAGATGTGGGGGACGGGCTGGAGCCCAAGGCCTGCGTGCTGGGCCCTGGCTCTGCACCCGGCTCCCAGCGTCTCCCTGGCCCAATATCAGAGAGGGTGCCACAGCAGTGCTTCGGGGGCTCCTGCCATAAGGGCTGAGGGCTGAGGACCACCTAGGCCCACGTGCACCCAGCAGGCGGCCGCTGCATCCTCTGATCCCCTCCACAACCCAGGCCAAGTCCAGGCTGCAGGCCGGCAGCGTTGGCAGGGGGAGGACAGGGAGGAATTGGCCGAGTGCATTCACTGGGACAGACCCTCCCACTTCCTTCAGGCTCTGGAGAATTCTATTGCTTCCCTTTGCCTCAGGGTGCTGGGGCTTCTGCATCATTTATAGAGGAATTGGCTGGGATGTGCCGGGCCTAGCACTGTCTCCGGTGTGCGTGTCAGCACTCTGGTGACATGGCAGGTGAGGACCACGGCACCACCCCTGCGATCTGGCAGTCAGAGCCCACCTGTGTGTGTCTGCAGGAGCATCCCTGACCACACACCATGGGAGGGCAGGGAAGGGTCCCTCGGGCCCCACCCCTTTGTTCTTTCAGTGGTAAAGGTTCAGGTCGGTGGACAGACTGGACTTGGAAACACCTTCTTATGTCCTCGAAACGATGTGGCGCGCAGCCAGCTCACGGCACCCAAAGGCGCGGGCAGGTTGAAGCGCAGCGGCTCCTCCTGTCTGACCAGGAGCAGGTGCGTTCCTGAGGTCCTGGCTGCTTCTGCAGGAGTATCTGAGGGAGCGCAGCTGATTTACCACAACCCCTGACCTCCTGGGTTAGCCTTTCTGTCCAACAGCACCAGGACTGAGCCCTGGCACTGGGCAGGCCGCCTTGGCTGGGGATCATGTGTGCCTGGGTCTGTGCGGTGTGGGTGCCCGCAGGCCCTGGGTCTGTGTTGCGCACCGGCCTTGGAGGGCAGTGCACATCCTGTCTGCACCGCTGTCCCTGTGGCCATGGGAGGGTCTGTCTGTGCTGCGTGGGTGTCGTGTGCGTGAGTCTGGAGCTGCTGCGCCACACACAGGCATGCAGGGTGTGGGCACACCTGTGCTTCTGAGCACGCGTGCCCTTGCTGGAGGCCAGGCACACACACAGCTGTGCATCCTTGGCCCGAGGTCAGCTGTGCCACACCTGCGGGCTGCAGGATCTTTTCTGCGTATCTCCCTCCATCACCAGAAGTAAACTCAGGACTGAGGCTGACGGGCTGGCCTGAGCGCTGCTCACCTGCACCTCCTGGCTGCACCTGTGGCCCCGGACTCGGCTTCCCCATCTCTCTCCTCCCCACCCCACCTCTGGGTCCTCTCTGGCTGGGGCTGTACCACATCTGGGCTCAATCAATGGTTGACTGATTGATGAGGGGATGGATGAGAGGCAATCTAACAGAAATGCTGGGGAGCCTGGGCAGGCACTCCCGGATGGCGGAGGCGGCGTGCGGGCTGGGGCAGCAGCCCCTGGCGCCCCCACACTCCCCCAGGACGTCTGGGGTCACCGTCTGCTCCGGCAGCCCCAGGGTTATTTATGACCTCCTCCCTCTGGCGGGAGGCAGCGGCTCCAGCCTCAGCCCAGCGGCGGAGGGGCCCCAGCAGGGGGACCCGGAGCAGCGACAGAGGCACCAAGGCCCAGGCAGGCGGGGCTCGGTGGGCAGGAGGAGGGGCAGTGGAGTCCACACCGCCACGTCCCTGCCTTGCTCGGGATGATTCTACAAACAAAACTCCATTCTTCTGGCCTCTGCCGCCGGCCTGAGGAGTGCAGGGGAGAGTGGGACCCAGGTGTCCCAGACCAAGACAGGTGTGTGAGTGGACACGGGACACAGGTGTGCGAGTGGAGGACACAGGACAGGTGTGAGCGAGTGGACACATCACACAGATGTACAAGCAGACACAGGACACACAACACAGGTGTGCAAGTGAAGAAGGGACAGGTGTGAGCCAGCGGACATAGGTGAGTGAGTGGACGCATCACACGAGTGCATGAGCAGACACGGGACACAGGTGCATGAGTGAACTCGGGACAGGTGTGAACCAGTGGACACGAGACACAGCTGTGAGCGAGTGGATACAGCACATGTGTGAGTGGGCGCGGACAGTACATGTGTGAGCGAGTGGACACAACACAGATGTGAAAGTGGACACGAGATACAGGTGTGGGAGTGGACACAGTGTGCTAGTGGGCACGGGTGGGAGTGGACACAGAACAGGTGTGAGCATGGACACGGACACGGGTGTGGGCATGGGACACAGGTGTGTGTGAGTGGACAGGACCAAGGAAGGGGCACAGCCCCACGGAGAAGGATGATGCTGGGGGTGAAGAGGCCTGGTCATGTGGGAAAGTGGCCTCCGAACAGGTACCTGTTTCCCAGGAAGACAAGGAGGTGGTGGGGAAGGCCTCCTCACCCAGCCCCTGGAGGGGCCTCCAGAACATCAGGGAGTGGACGGTGAGGATGGGGGGTGCCTCCAGCTTTGGACCCAGTCAGGGTCTTTTCAGGAAAACACCCGGGTCCTCCAGAGACAGGTGGAGCCAGACTGTAGGCTGGAGGTTAGGCTGCAGGGCCCGGGTGGGCTCCCACAGCCAGCCAGAAACCCAGGGCCAGCCCCAGGCCCCTCCTTAACCGCACTGCGGGCCTGAGCATGGTGAGACACCGGTGAACAGGGGAGGGCTCTTGGAAGGGAAAGCAGGCCCCTCTGCTGGCCCAGGTCAGAGGAGAGCCTGGCCCAAGGGCCTCAGACCCAGAGAGGCACTGCCATGCGGACCTGCGCCTCCCCAGCCTCCCTCCCCAAATCGCTGTGTGAGCATCAGGGAGTCAGGTGCAGGCCAACCTAGAAGGAGGGTGAGGTGCAGGTGAATCTAGTAGCCCGCACACGGGCAGTAGGGTCAGGGCTGCGGACAGTGGGCGCTCACGGTCAGTCCACGTGGCCTCCAGCTGGCCCCAGGAGTGGACTTTCCACATGGCATCGGACCTGAGAGAAGACCCAGACTTCAGGGGAGGAAGACACAGGAACTCGCTGGCAGCCACGTCTGGGGTCAGGGATGCAGAGAGGTTGATAGCACCAAGGGTGGCCATGTAAGGAAGGGTCACTCACAGCCACACCCACACTCCCACCCGGCCCCTCAGACCCCAAAAGACCAAGGAGCCCCCACAGAAAGGGGCCAGGATGGGAGGGGAGGCTTCTGGGCATGCTCCTTGTCTGAGCAGAGCACCACTGGCCCAGATCTCGCTCCGCGGGTGGGCTGGGGGACCAGCAGAAGCTTCTGGTGAGATAAGGTGAGGGAGCCCAGCGTGGTCACCCGGGGTCAGGTTTACGCTCAGGGGGGCTGATCTGGGAGGAGGTGGTGGTGTGGGAGGGCGTGCACCCTGCCAGCCCCCTGTCCCCCACCCCCACCCTGACTAACGCCTTCCTGCTGGGGGCTGTGGGGTGACAGGAAGCTCTTGCCCCACCCCATGGCCCTGGCGCCGTCCTGGCGTGAGACACTGCGCATTTGAAACAGCTGTGTGACTTCAGGAGCGTTACTTGACCTTTCTGTCTCAGCGTCCTCACCTGCAAAAGACTAAAAAGGAACTCGCTGGCTCAGGCGAACTCACTGCTGTCAAGTGCATAGGCAGGGGCAGGAACGCGCGGGGAGGTGCTGCCCTGTCACTCACAGAACACTTTGCCCAGGCCGCACACTACAAATCCACAGCCTCGTTCCCTGCAGGTGCAGAGACCAACGCCCACCATCAGATTCGCTGTGCAAAGCCCCAGAGCCGCGGGCGCAGGCTCACACCGCGGCGAGCAGCCCCCGGCTCCCTCCCTCCGAGAGAAGCCCGGTCCGCGACCGGCCCAGCCCATCCCAGTCCCGCGCGGAGTCCCGGATTCCAGCCGTCCCAGTGACTCGGTACTCGGGATAGCGCCGGGGGCCGCAGCCCTGTCCCGCTGCCGCCGCCGGATGCCCCGAGTCGGCCGTCACGCACCCCCCGCGGGAGCCCGCGCCGCCCGCCGCGCCGGGGCCGTTTAAATGGGCCAAGTTGTGGCGGCGGCGGCGGCGGCGGCGGAGTCTCCCAAGTCCCCGCCGGGCGGGCGCGCGCCAGTGGACGCGGGTGCACGGCTGACGCGGCCCGGGCGGCGGGGCGGGGGCTTGGGACCCCCGGGCGGGGCGGGGACTCCGCGGCTCCTCGCTGCCGGGCTCGGCCTGGAGGGTGGGTCGGCGAGCCGGGCGCGGGTCTTCCCCGGGCGCGGGCGCAGGTGGCCGGGGCGCGGGACTCCGGACGCCCCGCGGAGCCCCAAGGCCCGGGAGCTGCGGCGCTCGGCGAGTTGATCCGGGATCGGTAGCGGCTCCGGCAGCTCCATGTCTCGGGCCGCCGAGGCCCCGCCGGCCGTCTGGGCAGCGGTCCGGGGAGGCCTGGCGGGCGGCGCGGAGGCGGCGGCTGCAGGCGCCGGGGCGCAGTAGCGGACGGGGTGGGCGCGCGGCCAGGCGCCTCCCCGGCCCCCGCGACCCAACTCCGCCCGGGCCGGAGTAAGTTGCTGCCGCCGGCGGGGAGCGGGGCTGCGAAGCCACCAGGGCGCCATGCCGGCGGTCAAGAAGGAGTTCCCGGGCCGCGAGGACCTGGCCCTGGCTCTGGCCACGTTCCACCCGACCCTGGCCGCGCTGCCGCTGCCGCCGCTGCCGGGCTACCTGGCGCCACTGCCCGCGGCGGCGGCCCTCCCCCCGGCCGCCTCTTTGCCCGCCTCGGCCGCCGGCTACGAGGCTCTGCTGGCCCCGCCGCTCCGCCCCCCGCGCGCCTACCTCAGCCTGCACGAGGCCGCCCCGCACTTGCACCTGCCCAGGGACCCGCTGGCCCTCGAGCGCTTCTCGGCCACCGCGGCCGCGGCCCCGGATTTCCAGCCGCTGCTGGACAACGGCGAGCCGTGCATCGAGGTGGAGTGCGGCGCCAACCGCGCGCTGCTCTACGTGCGCAAACTCTGCCAGGGCAGCAAGGGCCCGTCCATCCGCCACCGCGGCGAGTGGCTCACGCCCAACGAGTTCCAGTTCGTCAGCGGCCGCGAGACGGCCAAGGACTGGAAGCGCAGCATCCGCCACAAAGGTGCCGCCGCCCCTCCCTTCGCTGCCGGGACCCGCGGGCCCCGACCCCACCCCAACCCGACTCTGACACCCGTGGGGGCGCGGGCCGCCGCCGTCCCTCCCTTCGCTCCCCGGGGACCTGCGGGCCCCGACCCCACCCCCTACCCGACTCGGACACCCGGGAGCCTCCGGCTCGGCCGAGGGGGCGCTGCAGCTCCAGGGCTGCGCGGGGACACACCCGCCGCGCGCGGAGGCCTCGGTGGACCCGGGCAGAGCGCCCCCCGCTGCACCTCCCTCCAGCTTGGGCCACAGCGCTTGGGGCTCGCGGGCCGCCCCCTCCGCTCGGAAGGTCTCTGCAAGGCTCCTGGGCCTGAAGCCCCAAAACAAGTTTACGGGAACTCGAGAGAGCCGGCAGGAGGCGGGTTGGGAGGGCGCGGAGCCCAGGGTTGGGGGGCGTGGAGGGGCGCACGTGCGGCCGGGTGCGATCGCGCGGCGCGGGAGGCTGCGGGGCGGGGTGGGGGCGCGCGCGGAGCCCGAGCGGCGGTGCCAGGACACGCGGCCTGTTTTGGCGCCTGCGGGCGCCTGGCCCCAAGGGTGCGACGCGGGGGCGCCTGAGCCGGGACACGGGGCGAGGTGAGCGCCAGGCGCCGCGAGGAGTTAAAAAGTTCGGGACCTGAGCGGTGCGTGGCTCCGCGGTGGCCGCCGCCTCCTGCCGCGCAGGCCGAGGGTCCCGACGGCGCCGCTCACCGCTCCGGGACGCAGCCTTTCTGGGCCCGGCCTGCGGCTCCCTCGGGACCGGGGAAAGGGTGGAGCGCGGGAGGAGGGGCGCCGGGTGGGGACGCCCCAGGCCCTTCGTCGGGGGAGGGCGCTGCTCCCGGGCTGGAGTTGCAGAGCCCAGCAGATCCCTGCCGCGTTCGCGAGGGTGGGGCGGGAAGCGGGCTGGGAAGTCGGGCCGAGGTGGGTGTGGGGGGTCGGGGGGTATTTCGCCCGGGAGACGGGAAGGGGGGACTGGCCCTGCCGCCGACTGCGCCCAGAAGCGTGCCGCGCCCTCACAGGGTCTGCCTCGCCTCTGCTCGCAGGGAAGAGTCTGAAGACGCTTATGTCCAAGGGGATCCTGCAGGTGCATCCTCCGATCTGCGACTGCCCGGGCTGCCGAATATCCTCCCCGGTGGTGAGATGCGGGGCTCGGTTGGGGCTGGGAGTTACTCCCCCTGCGGAGCTTGTCCCTGCGGTTTTCAGGATCGAGAGTCCTCACTTCACCCCTGTGGGTGTGCTGGAGGGAGCCTTCGCAGGGCGGAGGGAAGGGGCTTTACTTCGTGTTCTCCCAGCCCTTGTACCTGGACAGGGGGAGGAGTCGTTGGGCACCCGAGCCCCCTCCCAGTGTGGAGACAGGGGGCTCGTGCCTGTCCTAGAGCCTCCCCTTGGGTGCCTTGGAGCTGCTTCTCCTCGAGTCCTGGGTCAGGGTCTTCTCTCTGGGAGGAGTAATTCAACGTGGGCCTGGCACTGTGCCCTGTCACATTTTGGGGGTCACTGTGTTCTCTGGCCCAGCTGGTGAGGTGTGATTCTGGGTTTGACAGCATTTTGGGGAGCTACAGGCTTGGGTGTGAGTGACTTGTGTCTCTGGGGTGCTGAAGGCCAGGGTGCAAGGGCCTGGATGTCAAAGTGTGTCTTAGGGACACAGAGGCTAGCCAGGGACAGTCTTTCCAGTGTGGGCCTTTGGTGTCCAGAGAACTGGAGCCGGAGGCTAGTTCAAGGCCCCAACCCAGGATAGACAGCTATGGACACCCTCACTGAGGGAGCAGGCAGGAGAGACTGGGATGCTGGGAGCTCCCTTCTGCTCAGGGAGGCACCTGCACCCCCCACCCAGCCTCCAGCCCCCTAGTTGGGCAGCGAGGGTTGGAGGCTTGATGTGAAAACGAAGATTGCCTGTTGGGAAGGACCAATTTGGAGCCAACTAGGGCCATGGCTGCTGGGGGTAGGGGCTGCAATTCCTGGTGCACTCAGGAGCCCCTTCTTCCAGGAAAGGGTAGGAGAGGCACAGGTGCAAAGTGGGCCTGAGTGGCCGCCTCTGCTTGCCTGCTTTGGGCCTGAGAGGATGGGGGAGGGGATACCCCAGGGGCCTGTGAGCTTCGAGTGCTTGGTAGCCGAGTGCTTGGTAGCCTGGGCGCTGGGAGGCTGCAGACACACCTGTGAAGACAGCTGGTCCCTCAGACATATAGCATTTGGGCAGGGGAAGGGGACACAGCTGCACTTCACCCATGTGCCCACCTGACACACAGTCCGACCCGGATCTGCACGCACAGGCAGGCAGCTCACAGAGTTCCCAGGCAAGTGTGCAGACAGCTGGCAGCCCCCTGCCTGCTGTCACAGACCTACCCAGGGCAAGAGGCCCAGTTCCCTCCTTTCAAGCAGCTGGTGCTGGAGAGGGCTCCTCTGGGCAGCCCACTGGCTAGCCTTGGGTCTCTGGATGGGAGCGGCCCCCTTGAGGCCGCCCACAGGAGTGGGGAGCAGGCAGCCTGAGCCCAGCATCAGTCTCTTCTGACACTGCTTCAGTGGGCGTGCATCTCTTCCCAACCCAGGGCCACAGCCAGGAGATGCCCCCCCCACCTGGGGCTCCCAGGTTCCTGCCCTGCATGAGGGATGGCTCAGATCCAGGCCTGCCTCTGCCAGTCCCTCCCAGGCCTGTCCCACACCCTTCCCCTAGGAAGCAGCTCCAGGGCCCCTTCTTTCCAACCCCCACGTTTCTCACTCAGAGGCTGTCTCCCCCAAGCCCCATGCCAGGTCCACAGGTATGTGTACCTCATGGTCACGGAAACTCCGGGGCAGAATATGAGTGTGTATGTGCCTTGGGGACCCTGCACAGGGGCCCTGCAGGCCAAGCACCTCCCAAGAGGAGGTGCTGTCAGAGGCTGAGTTTTCAGATCTGTGTGCTGTGGAACTGGGGCGGGCTGGCCGAGGTCTGTAGTGTGGAGGAGGTATGTTCTGTCCTTGGGCAGGGCAGGTGCCAGGGAAGCTGTCCTGGTCCTCAGCACCCCCATCAGCCACCCCAGACCTGCCCTCCAGGTGCCTTGGGGTGTGGCTGGGGTGCCAGTGTGTCCCCACGCCCGACTCTGTGCATCACGGGGCTGAGGCTGGCATACAGCCTGGGCCCCACTCCCAGCCAGCCAGCCCTGGCCTCCTTCCAAAGGGCAGTCTTCTGGTCCTTGCTTCCTTCTCTTCCCATTCCACAGACAAGAAGCAGAGAGAAAAGCATTGTGTCTTCTCAAAAGAAGGGAGGTGGGAGGCCAGGTGCGGTGGCTCACGCCTGTAATCTCAGCACTTTGGGAGGCAGAGGCGGGCGGATCATGAGGTCAGGAGATCGAGACCATCCTGGCTAACATGGTGAAACCCCATCTCTACTAAAAATACAAAAAATTAGCCGGGCGAGGTGGTGATGCCTGTAGTCCCAGCTACTCAGGAGACTGAGGCAGGAGAGTGGTGTGAACCCGGAAGGTGGAGCTTGCAGTGAGCCGAGATTGCACCACTGCACTCCAGCCTGGGCGACAGAGCGAGACTCCGTCTCAAAAAAAAAAAAAGAAGGGAGGTGGGAGAGGAGAGGCTGTCAGAGCTCCTAAGCCCTGGTGCTTGGGCTGCAGAAGGGCAGAGCTGAGACTTCCCAGCACAGCACACCCCGGACAGGCTGTGGCTGCTGAAGTGAGCCTCGAGCTCCAGCTGACACGCGGAGGCCTGGGCAGACAGGCACTGCACCTACAGCCTTGGCCGCACGCTGTGGTCATTGGTGTTGGGGGCAGCCCGGGGCCAGGGCAGGGTCTTAGCAGGGGCCTTGGACCCCATGCCCCACCCCCTGCCCAGCAGTGCTGGGTTTTCCCACTGAGCTGTTGTGGAGAGAAAGGAGGGGACTCAGCGCAGGCCCAGTGGCCGGTGAGGGGGACGGGGGCTTCGGCCTGGGTTGGGGGATGCTCCAGCTTCCAGACCCTTGAGGAGGGGGCACTGCCCAAACTGAGCTGGTGCTGGGGCTGTGTGTTTGAAGGTGATGGTGGTTCCAGGTCTGAGGAGGACACCCTCCTAACACCTTCATCCCCAAGCTCCGGGCTGCGTTTTGGCATTGGGAGGGAGGAAGTCCAAGGAGGCCCTGGTGACTGAACGGAGGAGAGGGAGTCAGTCAGATGCTCTCAAGGGCTCTGCCACCTCCTGAAGCCAGCAGCCTGTTACTACATTTTAAAAAGCCTCCCGCCCACTGGAAAATAATCAATAACTTTCCTTTTTCCCCTGGGGGTGGCAGGACCTAAAAACACTGGAGGAGTCCAGAAGGGCCTGGGGCTGGGCCAGAGCGAGTGTGCTGTGCAGGGTGGTACAGGCGTGTCCGCCGCATGTGTGCGTGAGCTTGGGGCTCAGCTGTGCTCTGCAGGGACCACACGGGGCACGTCTGTGCTCCCACCCGAGGCACCCACCGCTCCACACACTTGTTCCGTGGGTGCAAGGGAGATGGGAAGAAGAAGCCATGTGAAAGATGCCAGGCAGGGCTGGTGGAACAGAGGACCTGGGCTGGTCAGGGCTCCTCGTCTGGTGACCTGTGAGCCCCAGGCCTGCAGTCTGCGAGGGTTCAGCTCAGACAGTTGCCAGTTGCCTTGCGCCCGGCTGCAGCTGCCCCTGAGCTGGGCTGTGCGTGGCGCTGATGAAACAGAAAAGGGCATTCGCTTGTCAACATTGGCGTCGGTGGCAGGGTGTGGTGGGGCAGAAGGTTCACAAAATATGGGTGGGACTGACAGCCAGATACACGGAGGTAACATGTGCACTTGAGTGCACGCCCACTAGAACCAGCCCCAGGCCACAAGCAGATCCCAGGAGACACACGGGGCCCCTAAGAAGGGAGCTGGGAGTGAGGGGCACACAAGCCCGGGACGGGGGCTCCGACTCGCCCTGGAGTTGGCCAGGACCCTCCAGCATTCTCAAGGGCTGTGGTGGGGTGGGCAGAGGAGGGCTGAGCCAGTGGGCGTCGTCTGTAGGGGGATGCCCAACTGAGGCCCCATCTCTCAGCTCTCCTCTGGGTCTCTGGCCAGCTGTGGCTCCTGCTGGCCCCAGGCCCATCCTGGAGGTGGGTGGAGGGAGGATGGCTGCTCCGAGGGCACCTCCGCTGTGCCTGGGGCTGGGCCTGGGGTGCGAGGCCAGGGCAGACCCCCGGGAGACGCAACGGCCTGGTCCAGCCTCACCTTCCTGTCCTCCTGCCCCACCAGAACCGGGGGCGGCTGGCAGACAAGAGGACAGTCGCCCTGCCTGCTGCCCGGAGCCTGAAGAAGGAGCGGACTCCCAGCTTCTCTGCCAGCGATGGTGACAGTGACGGGAGTGGTCCCACCTGTGGGCGGCGGCCAGGCTTGAAGCAGGAGGATGGCCCGCACATCCGTATCATGAAGAGAAGGTACTTGGACCAGGGCCGGACAGGAAGGCACAAGGCTCAGATGGGGTTGGAGCTTCCGGCCTTCAGCTGCTCAGATGAGAGCGTCCACACTGGCCTCCCACACTTCCCTCGGATGCTGGTCTTTTTGGGGTCCTGTGTGGGTCGCAGGCAGGAGCTGTTTCTTCATCTGCCCCGTCTGGTGTCCCCTTCCACCTCTGCTCTGCGGCACTCACTTGCAGGAGGCAGGTTGGCAGCAGTTGGGACCCAGAGGTCTACACCTGCCTGGGCTGACGCTCCAGCTACCCCTGCTGACCGGGTCCCAGTCTGGCCAGAGCAGCTCCAGCAACAAGGAGCTCCATTCAGGCTCATGACTGACTGTGCGGAAGCAGCCTCGGCCCCTACCTGCTGTAGAACGCCAGGGCTCCTCTGAGTGCAGCAAGCTGGAGGGAGAAGGGGCCTCGGTTCTGTTCTCCTGACGTCTGTGTCTGCTGAGGCAGGAACTGGTCCATGGGCCTCTCCTGGCAGGAGACCCCAGCACGTTGAGCCAGTAGCAGATGGTGCTGGGCACAGCAGCCGCCCTCGTTCACTGCCCAGGGCTGTGGCCCAGCAGGGCACTGAGCCGAGACAGGTCTGCTGTCCTGAGGCTGGGGTCAGGGGCCTCCAGAGCAACATGGACCTTCTGCTTCCCTTCCTGCAGAGTCCACACCCACTGGGACCTGAACATCTCTTTCCGAGAGACGTCCTGCAGGTAGGAGCCGTGCTGTGCGTGTAAGAGGGGGCCGTGACTCCCCTCCCTCCCTCCCTCCCACCCCTGCCCGTGGCCTGCTGGCTGCTGTCCCCTGTCTCAGATAGCGTGAGCTGATGCTGGCTGAGCGTCTGCCAGGTTTGACGTGTGCTGCAAGGTTGTCCCCCAGCCCGGGAAGCAGACAGTGTCGCACCCAGTTGAGACTGAGGGACCCCAGGCCCAGTCAGAGGTAGACGTCGGCAGCAGCACAGGTGTGAGTTCTGGGTAGCCCTGCCCTAGAGTTGGCGTGCACTTCCTCCCATGTGAGACTGGCCATTTGAGCCCAAAAATGAGGCTGTCACCTCCCCCCTTCCCGCCCTGCTACAGACCCACCAGGAGGTGAGAATGGTGTGTGAGTGGGGCCTTGAAGGATGTGTAGGAGCTCACTAAGGCGAGGGGATGTCTGCAGAGAGTGGAGGAACAGGGAAGGGCGCGTAGGAGGGAGGAGGAGTGAACCTGGCAGCTGTGGCTCAGTTGGATGCTGAAGGCTCGCGGATGCTGGG
This sequence comes from Theropithecus gelada, assembly GCF_003255815.1. Lineage (NCBI taxonomy): Eukaryota > Metazoa > Chordata > Mammalia > Primates > Cercopithecidae > Theropithecus > Theropithecus gelada. Next base: position 29,926,569 of record NC_037668.1, read on the forward strand.
CCTGTGGGCGCGGTCCTCTAGGCGGGGGGCCCCTGGAAGTTCTTGCGCGGGGCAGTGACCAGGTGTGCGTGTGGAGAAGGTCCCTCGGAGGCCCTCCTGGCAGACGGGGGATTGGATTCAGGCTGTGGAAGCAGGACAGCAGCGGGTGCGATTCCAGGATGTGGGAAGGAGATAAAAATGAAGAGCCCCAGGGAAGAGGTCAAGGCAGTTGGGGGACCCGGGTTCCTGGCTCCAGGGGGAAGCGGGTGGTCAGTCTGTGAACAGAGCCCAGCTGTGGATTCTGTCAGTGGGGTCAGGTCTTACCCTGTGGCTTCCAGGGCAGCAAGGCAGGAAGGGGGTGTCCGCCGCAAAGCCAGCTTCCCGGGGCCAGAGCCGTGAGGGCCCAGGGGGACCTGCAGGTCCTGGCCTCACGCCAGGTGTGTTATTTATGTCTCTGAGGATGTCTGAATCTCAGAGCCGAATTACAATAAAAACATCTTTAAACTTATTTCCACCTCATTTTGGGGTTGCCAGCTCAACTGATCATTTTTATGAACTGTCATGAACATTGATGACATTTTATGAGCCTTTTACTTGGGACACTACAGAATAAATTTGTCAGTGAGGCCTGCAGGGAAACCCTGCCGCGGTTCCCCCCGCTCCAGTAACGGCTCCTCCTGCCTGCAGCCCCTCCTCTGTCCACCTGGCCTCGGGAATGCAGTGACCCTCAGCAGCACTGACGGCTGGCAGCCTGGGGTGCCCTAGGAAGAGGCCAGGTCTTCCATCCTGCATGGGCCCTAGAAGGGGCTAGAATGAGTTTCTGAATCTCCCAAGGGCGAGATTTCGGTCGGGGGAGGGCGTGCTGGGGTCCCCAAAGGAGAAGGCGCAGCACGTCTGAGTGGACTAAACCCCCGTCTGTGGACCTGACCCTGGTGTCTGGTCAGAGTGGGTGGTGGTCCCTGAACCCAGCGGCCACATTGGCCCCAGGCCGTGTCTGTGTTTCTTTCGGCCTGTCCCTGGGTCCGTCTGCCTCTGCGGGCTCCCACAGAACCTGTGCGGGCTCCCACAGGTGCCTCTGTGGCCAGGCCACCTCCATCTGTGTGTTCATTTGCTCCCATCCATTGGTCTCCACCCATCTGTCCGTCTGTCCTTCCATCCCTGTCCCTCTGTCTGGCTGGCTCTGCAGTGACCACCTGCCTTTTGGAGCCCGCAGAGCCCCAGGCCATCCTCCTCTGCCTCAGGAACCAGGGCTGGCAGATGCTCCTCAAGCCATTGTTTGCAGGCGGGGGCTTGGCCCCTCTCTCCTGGGCCCCTGAGCTGGTGGAAAAATGGGCAAGGGCTGGACTGTGTGGTCATCACTGAGGGGCGGTGGTGGGAGGCCCCTGCCTGGGGAACTGGGGTCACACCTGCCAGGCTCTGGCCTCCCCCTCACCTTCTCCTTCCTGCACCTCCTGCCCTGGCGCTGACTGCGTCTCCCAGCTTCCCCACCTCCTGACCTGCGGCCCGGCCCCACCACAGAGACCCTCAGGGACTTTGTCCCTTGTGCGAAGGAGGGTGCAGAGAACATTCTGTGGTTCGAGGACCATGTGCTGATGTGCCCCGGGCCAGGTTCCTGCGTCTCCGCTCTGACACGTCCAGGGCGTGTTTCTTTACATAAAACTGGCATAATTGGTTCACTGAGTGGCCAAGTGACCAGAACAGGTTTTCAGGGGCTGGGCCAGGCCAGGCTGTGTCAGAGCCTCGGGAGTAAACTCCAAGGTAGAGACCAGGAGTGGGGAAGGCGGGTGGCACCCAGTTCCCCACCAGGTGCCCCTGCCCAGCCACAGCCCCTCCACCCAGCTGTCAGGCCCTCCCTCACTTTCCTTCTGGGCGCCAGGCTCAGGGCTCACAGCCAGCCCCCACCCTCTGGAGTCTCTGGGAAGCTAGTTCTCCTCCTGCAGGCGTCCCGGGGACACCAGAGGGGGGACCCCTGGGGAGAACTCCACGGCAGCTGTGGCTGCTGCCAGGCCAGCCCTCGGCCCCCACCCCATGCTGAGGCCAGCAGTCCTCTCCTGACACCCCCGCATCGATTAGGATCATGGAAGGGATGAGACTCGCTGCCGATTAATCCCATAAAGTACTTACTCCCACCCAGCTGCCCTCCTGTGTGCCTGGGGGGGGGCTTGCGTTCCCACTGGGGGCCGGTGGGGGTGGGGAGAGAGCCGGCATCTGGGTCTCCTGGAAGGCTTGAGAGCCCAGCCTGGGAGTCTTTGGTGCTCGGCTTAGGGGCAGCCCTGGATTAGCCCAGCTCCAGCCAGCCCAGGTCAGGGGGGCTGGGGGCTATTTAACGAGGTTTAGCGTTGGCTCCCAGGTCACTGCGCCAGGAGGCTGCTCCGTTACAGGTGGGCAGGGGCTGCGCTGCAGGAATGCTGCTTGGGGAGCGGCGCCTGGACCCTGAGCCCCTTCTCTGCTGACCTGGGGAGAGGCTCACGGAACCGGGAAGGGGTGGAGAGCCGTGCTCCACACAGATCCTCCCATTGCTCTCTGGGACTCTGTGGATGTGGGATTCGGCTGAATTAGCAAGAAGAGGAGAAACGAGGGAACAAAAGAGTTAAATGCATGTTGATTCCAAGCCCACACCTGCTTGGGGGACAGTGGGAGGTCGGAGCACACAGCCCTGGTGCCTGGTGCAAGCTGCATGTGTCTGCTGGTGCTGTGTGTGTGTGCATCAGCCACAGGACTGTGCTCTGGGCTTCAGTTTCCTCGTGTGCAGAAACCGGGGATCAGGGAATGGTTGCAAGTTTTCACCGAAATTCATGACCAAGGGGCTGGCAGCTCGCATGTGGCTTGTCCTCTCCTGGGGCCTGTCCTGCGACTGCCCCTGTGCAGACCAGCCTCTTCCCGTGCGGGGTCCCTCTGCCTGGTGGGCCCCTCGACCCCCTTTGAGGCAGGGAGTGAGGTAACAGTGCGATTCCCTCCGGAGGGCGTGAAGGCAGAGCCGCTGGTGCTCCACACAGAGCAGCAGTGGGGTCCCAGTGCCAGGTTCTGTGTCGCTTTGGCTTGCTCCGTGGGTGTGCACACAGTGGCATCACAGGCCACATGCCGAGGTGTGGGCACAGCCACGCGGCACTCAGAGGTCGTCCCCACGATCACACGCAGAGCTAGGCACTCCCTGTGCCCAGGCTGGGCTCCAGCCTCTCGCAGCTGCCCACGGGGTCAGCCTTTCCCGCTCTCGTTCTGCAGCCAGGACGGCAACCTTCCCACCCTCATATCCAGCATCCACCGCAGCCGCCACCTCGTGATGCCCGAGCATCAGAGCCGCTGTGAATTCCAGAGAGGCAGCCTGGAGATCGGCCTGGGACCTGCAGGTGAGGAGCACAGGGGGCCTGAGGGCGGGGTCGGGGCTGTGGGGCCAGAGGACAGTGGCGTCTCCACTCAGCACCAGCAGCCTTGGCAGGCAGGCAGAGAGGCAGGAGGAGCGGCCTGTCCCCCGGGGCTGCATGTGATGGTAATTGTGTTAATCCCAGCCAGCGGGGCAGACAGGAGGCAGAGGCGGTGGCTCCGCTGTGGCTGCCTCCACTGTGGCTGCCGCTGGGGTGGGCTTGGAGTGGCCGGGGCCCTGCCACCCCCTCTTCACAGAGCGGACGTAGGCATGGCCTCAGAGGTTCAGAAATGCACACCCTGGAGGAATGCACTCACTCCCACAGAACCGTGCAGCGCACGCCTGACTGGTCCCGCCTCCTAGGGCTCCGGGAGGAAAGGGGGTCCCCGGTCCCGCCTTCTAGGGCTCGGGGAGGAAAGGGGGTCCCCGGTCCCGCCTTCTAGGGCTCCGGGAGGAAAGGGGGTCCGGGAGGGAAGGGGGTCCGGGAGGGAAGGGATCCGGTGCCTGAGGGAGGTGCTGCTGCCTGGTCACAGTTGTGGGGGGATAAGGGGAACCTGGCACAGGACCTCAGAGGGAGGGGGCAGTTTGGGGACCCAGGCCCCCCTCAGAGGGCACTGCTGTAGAGAGGGGCACAGCAGAGCCTCAGCCCCAGGGCAGGCCGTGAAAGGAGGGGGTCACCCCTGAGGCCCTGTGGACCCCGGGCAGGGGTGTTCCCAGCAGGGCCTGCATCTCTTGGGAAGGTGGGGTGGGGGAGGCCGCCCCCATCTGTGTCCCCCGTCCGCGTTCTGTGCGCCTGGGAATGCCTTTGTGGGACTGGGTGGGGGCAGCTTCTGATGCTGCGTGGAGGACAGCTGAGAGGCGGTTGATAAAATCTAATTGCCCCATCGATTGGCAGAGCTGAGGGAGCCCCACAGTGATTGAGATATTCTGAGCCAGCAGGCCCTCCCTCTGTGCCCTCACACAGGGAGACCTCCTCAGGTACACGCGTGTGCGTGTGCAGACATGTGTGTGTCTGCGGTCCTGTGGGGTGCACGTGATGGGGGCTGCCCGGCAGGTCTCACCCACGGAGTCAGGGCGTGTTCATGCACTTCCAGGCTCCTAGGCTCTACAGGGCCCGTGTGTCCTGTGACCCGTGTCCAGGTCTCCCACGCACACTCCGTGTCAGGGCCTGGCTCGCTCCCTGGAGCTTCCTCTTGGAGGGGGCGTTCACCTCTTCTCCCTTTCTGTGACCCCAGAAACCACACATCTATGCTGTTCCCAGCCGGGGCCCTCCCGCTGAGCTGCACCTCCCTGGGCCCTGGGCTGCGAGGGACTCAGAGCAGGTCTTGCATCTGCCTCTGTGAGACCGCTGGGGTCCACAAGTGAGGAGCGAGCGTGGCCTCATCGGCCTTCCTGCGGTCTCCTGGCAGGCCCCCTTCCCCGACTCCCCCACCCAGTCACCTCCCCCAGGCTATGAGGAGGCCTTAGCCCCCCACATGAACGGAAAGGGGAGTTTCCACGTGTAAAATGGAAAACTGATGGTCAGGAAGTGAGAGGCCTTGCTAACCCTGAGGGCATGTGCATGGTGGGCCAGGCTCCTCCAGCCTTGGCCCACTCCTCCCAGCCCATCGAGCTCTGGCACATCCCTGGATCCGTGCGTGGCCAGGTGCCCCCCGCCACCCACGGGGCCCAGCCGCCCAATCTGTCACTGAGGCGGGGACCCTGGACCAGGCCATGGGACTGACCCTGTCTCTGGGGCCGGGCCTGACAGCGGCCGGGCCAGGATCAATAAGTTATTAGCACCGCTCTGTCAGCTGTAATGTGGGATTGATCGGTGTGGCCACCGCACTTCCCCAGCCTGATAAAAATGACAGATTAAGGGAATAAGAAAAAAGAATTAGGCCTGGAGCTGACGGCAGGGCTTGTGGGGGGACAGGCTTGGGAGCCCCACTGCCTAGGCCTCATGGAGGTCTTGGGTCACAGGGGGGTGGCCCCTCACCCCACCCACCTAGAGGCCACATGAGGATGAGGAGGGGCCAGGGTCGGAGGCACTGGCTGGCCCGGGAGACCCCCGGGGCGTGGAGTCAGGGGCTTGGGAGGAGCTTGGGGTAGGTCGGAGATGGGTACATGGATGGTATGGTCTGGAATGGGTGTGGTCAGCAGAACCCAAGGGAGGACCTCAGGAGAGTGGGCTGGGCCTGGCCTGGGCCTCCCCTCTGCCACCTGCTGGGCTGGCCTCCTGGCTGAGGAGGTGGGTGAGGCTACTGGGAGGTGCACCCCAAGAGCCCAGAGCCTGGCTGGGCAGGTGGACAGGACGTGACAGCCACACTAGGGTGCTAGCTCAGGCAGGACTGGGCCAGAGAGGAGGACTTGGGCCTTCTAGGGGCAGGGATGGGTATGACCAAGTAGGAGGCTTGGGAGTGGAAGGGCCTCAAGGTGGCCTGGGGGGCCCACAGGCCAGTGACTCACAGAGCAGGAAGAGGTCAGGTGTGAGGTCCTTCCCGGCTTGTCCTACCCCACGCTGGCATGTGACCCTGCACAGCCTGCCCTTACCCCTGTCCAGGAGGGGAAGGTGCTGCCCAGTCCAATCAAAAGCTTTTTATTCTCCTCCAGGGGGATGATGGGGGGCTCATTAACTGCACAAGAAGCTAGGCTGGCAGGTGGGGCAGCTGGGTGCCTGCTGTGGATCTCTTCTGCACACATGCATCAGCACCAAGGCCAGTGTCAGGGCTCTCCTGGGCCCCTGCCCCACCACAGCCAGGGTGATGTCCTCTGCGCTGAAGGCTGGGGCTCCCAGGGCTGGACAGGCGTGTACTCACCAGGACCAAGGGCCCCCTGAGAGATGGTGGGTGCTGTCCAGGCTGAGCTGGAGCAGGGGCTGGGTCCCCCTTCCACTCCTTGAGATGCAGGTAGGCACTCACTACCCTCCCGCAGGTGACCTGTTGGGCAAGAGGCTGGGCCGCTCCCCCCATATCAGCAGCGACTGCTCTTCGGAGAAGAGGGCACGAAGCGAATCCCCCCAAGGTAAGCGCGTGTCTCTTACAGGTCACCAGGGGAGGAGGCAGTCCCCAAGGGTCCCTGGACCTCAAGCAGGGGCTCTAGAGGGGGGGTTCCTCGGCAGTGCCTGGAGAAGCCTCTCACCCCGGGTCCTCCCCAGTAGAAGCACTGCTGCTGCCGCCAGAGCTGGGGCCCAACATGGCCCCGGAGGACCACTACCGTCGGCTCGTGTCGGCGCTGAGCGAGGCCAGCACCTTTGAGGACCCTCAGCGCCTCTACCACCTGGGCCTCCCCAGCCACGGTGAGGACCCACCCTGGCATGATCCCCCCCCCAGGAATGAGCCCTCATCACCTCCCCACCTACGTGTGCTCGGCCATTCCTGTTGCTGAGGCTCTGCTGACTCCAAGGCCAGGCTGGATGCAGGTCCCTGGAGGGACCCTCTGCCACACGTCCTGCCCCATGCCCCCGGGGGCGGGCCACACCTCCATGTCCTCCAGGCCCCCAGGCTCATGGGTGATTCACATTTTATATATGGAGAAATGGAGTCTGGGGTGGACCAGGTGAGGGTGGACGGTGGGCATTTCAGCAGCACCCCCGGAGGGGAGCTCCTGGACCCTGTAGTCTGTGAGTTGTCTCTCCAGCCGGGGGACGCTGACCTGCCAGAGGCCTGCCCCGGGAGCCTGGGGAGGGGCAGAGAGCAGCACCCCCGGGCTGGGTGCAGCGGGCATTTTGCCACCAGGACTCCCCAAGTGCTGAAGACTCCAGCTGGAGGGGCTGCCCCTTCCCTCGGGTCGGCTCTGACCCTGTCCACCCCACCTCATGACGTTCTCCAGGGTCACTCCGGGATGCACTCAGCCTCCCAGGCCCCAGCCGCCCGCCTGGCAGGGGAGCTTGGCTTTTTGGGCTAGAGGTGGGTGGGGGCGCCGGGAAAGGAGGCAGGATTCCTCACACCAGGCACCGTCCCCCAGGGCAGCTCAGGCACCAAGAGCCTGAATAATTCACCAAATGTTAATAATTTAAAAATCCTCCTTTTTAATTGCTTTCCCTGCTCTGCCTGGGGCCGCTCTGCTGGCCGCGCGGGGGAGGGGGCGCCGGCCGCCGGGGAGCGCGCTGTCAATCAGGCCGCGCCGCCGCCCCCGCCCCCGCCCCGCCGCGGAGCCGGCTGTAAATAACCCCGGCCGCGAGCGCGGGGGCGCTGGGCCCCGCTGGGATCGATGCGGGCGGCCGCGCCGGCTGGGCTCTGCGGGCTGGCACCCGGCCCGGGGCGGGACCCACCTCCGCTTTCGGGTAATTAATTTATAAACAGGCGGCGGTGGAGCTGGCGGAGCCTGCACAGTGGGGGCTGCGGGGACTCGGGAGGCCCGGGCCTGGGCGGGAGGGAGAGGCCGAGAGACGTGGGAGGCGGCGCCTTAGACGCGGGCGCTGCGTGCGCGTTGGGGCGAGTGTGGCCACGCGGGACAGTGACCCTGCGCAGCCGGGACTGGGCGACCCCTGTGCTAGTGTGGCGTGCGTGCACGGGCGCTGCCTTGCCGTTGTGACAAGCTCTGGCCGGCCGTGTCTCCTATGGGGACCTCAGAGTTTCTTGCCTCCCACCGAGGAGGGGGGTCCCCTGGGCGGTCAGCCCTGGCTGGCTCTGCTGGACTCTCTCGCTGCCCCGCAGGCGCTGTGTCCTCGGGACCTCTGCACAGCCCCCTCCCCGCAAGGCTCACCGCCTCTCAGGCCAGCGGCCTCCAGGCTCCCGGCTGCTCTTCGGGCAAGAGCCTTTCCCGACACTTCCCCGCCCAGCATCTTGTCTGCCGCCCCGGCCCTGTGGCCGCCCATCCTCCTGCCCCGTGCCCGAAACCAGCCCGGGGCCGAGTGCTGCGGTTACTTCCCCACCTCCGTGTTCTACGCTAGGACGCGGGCTGGGGAAGGGGGGCGAATAGCCGGGGGGTCACTGCTGTTGTCCCCCACCCAGATCTCCTGAGGGTCCGGCAGGAGGTGGCAGCTTCAGCTCTGAGGGGCCCCAGTGGCCTGGAAGCCCACCTGCCCTCCCCCGCGGCAGGTCAGCGTCGGAAGCAGGGCCTGGCTCAGCACCGGGAGGGCGCCGCCCCAGCTGTCGCCCCGTCCTTCTCGGAGAGGTACTGGGGTGGCTGCCATTCTCTGCTTCTTTCTGGGGTACGACCCGCACCCCACGCTCTCAGCCACCAGCACGCGCCCCGAGTGTGCCAAGCACTGTGTTCAGGTCTAGGTTCGGGTCCGGGCAGAGCGTTTCGGGGGCGACACCGCTCTGGGCTGCAGTGTTGAGGGCGCCACTGGGGTGCGTGAGAGAGGCTGAGGCCGGTCCGGGGGTTCCCTGGAGGAGAAGCCAGAGAAGGGGAGAGCTCCAAGGCTGGAACCCCGGGGTCAGTCGGGAGGGGTTGGCCAGAGGACTCAGAGCTGGAGGCGGAGAGGGTCCTGGCTGGCGCTCAAATTCAGACGCCGGCGCCGGATCTGTTCCCGGCACAGACCCGGGTTTCTGGGGTCCAGGAGACAGGGCGGGGCGGGGGCGGGGGTCCTGGAGAAGGGAGGGGCCGCCTGAAGACCGAGTCCCCGCCCGGCCGCGGAGCCCGGCGTCTGCAGCTGCCTCCACCGCCGCCCGGATTGCGGCTAATGACGCCCCCGCTTCCCCCGCCGCTCGGGTCCGCAGGGGAGGGGAGCAGGCGGGGCCGGCGCCCCGCGCAGTAATTACCGCTGCAGCCGCCGCCGCCCGCCGGGTCAGCGCCTCCGCGCCGCCGCCGAGATTAATTGGCGCCGCCGGCGGGGGCGGGGATGGCGCGCGACCTGGGGCCGTAACGAGCTACGCATCGACCGCCCGCGGGGCCGGCAATTAGCGGAGGCGGCGGGGGAGGGGCGCCGGGGCCTTTACGGGAATGGGGCGGGGGGGGGGCGCCGCTCATTGCGCTGCCGTCCACAGGGAGCTGCCGCAGCCGCCCCCCTTGCTGTCGCCCCAGAATGCCCCTCACATCGCCCTGGGCCCCCACCTCAGGCCCCCCTTCCTGGGGGTGCCCTCGGCTCTGTGCCAGACCCCAGGTGAGGAGGTGGGTGCGCGTCCCTTGGGATCCGCGTGGAGTTCCGCGGACCCGTCCCTGCCCCTGTCGGACCGAGACGGACGGGGTCGGGGGCTGCGAAGGGCGGACTCGGACCCCCGACCCCGCGTTGTCCCCTCCCCACCAGGCTACGGCTTCCTGCCCCCAGCCCAGGCGGAGATGTTCGCCCGGCAGCAGGAGCTCCTGCGGAAGCAAAACCTGGCCCGGTAGGTGCGGGGAGGCGGGCGGGCCCGCGCAGCCCGGGAGGCGGCTGACCCGCGTCTGCCCCCGGCCCAGGCTGGAGCTGCCCGCCGACCTCCTGCGGCAGAAGGAGCTGGAGGGCGTGTGCCCACAGCTGCTGGCGCCCGAGGCCGCCCTGCGCCCCAACGACGGCGCCGAGGAGCTGCAGCGGCGCGGGGCCCTGCTGGTGCTGAACCACGGCGCGGCGCCATTGCTGGCCCTGCCCACCCAGGGGCCCCCGGGCTCCGGACCCCCCACCCCGTCCCGGGACTCTGCCCGGCGAGCGCCCCGGAAAGGGGGTCCCGGCTCTGCCTCGGCCCGGCCCAGCGAGTCCAAAGAGATGACGGGGGCTAGGCTCTGGGCACAAGATGGCTCGGAGGACGAGCCGCCCAAAGACTCGGACGGAGAGGACCCCGAGGCGGCAGCTGCTGGGTGCCGGGGGCCCACTCCGGGCCAAGCTCCAGCTGGAGGGGCCGGCGCCGAGGGGAAGGGGCTTTTCTCAGGGTCCACACTGCCCCCTCCGCTGCCCCTGGGCTTCCCCTATGCCGTCAGCCCCTACCTTCACACAGGTGGGCACCCCCACACTCTAGATCCTTCCAGAGGCCACAGGACCGGCAGGCCGCCTGTGGAAGGGTCTTGGGGGAGGGGGGGCCGTGGGGAGGAAAATCCCACTTAGGTTCCCATCCTACATCTGAGCAATTGGGGCACACGAAGGTCAGGAGACGGGCGGGTATTGGAAAGCCAGCCAGAGCTCTAGTAACGTGCCCCACAACTTAGGCGCCGTAGGGGGACTCTCCGTGGATGGGGAGGAGGCCCCAGCCCCCGAGGACGTCAGCAAATGGACCGTGGATGATGTCTGCAACTTCGTGGGGGGCCTGTCTGGCTGCGGAGAGTACACTCGGGTAAGGGGGGGGCCATTCCCCGGGGCAGGACTGGAGCTGACACTCACTTTTTCCCTGGAAAGCATGGTGGGGTAGGGCTATTCCCCGACGTCCTCTCCCTCGCTAAAAGCAGCGCGTGGCAGGGACAGGGTTATGAATCCCACCTTTTTTTGCCAGGTGTCTTTTGCCTGACACCGACTCAAACCCAACAGTTTTAAAAAAATTTCTGTGGGCCGGGCGCGGTGGCTCAAGCCTGTAATCCCAGCACTTTGGGAGGCCGAGACGGGCGGATCACGAGGTCAGGAGATCGAGACCATCCTGGCTAACACGGCGAAACCCCGTCTCTACTAAAAAATACAAAAAAAAACTAGCCGGGCGAGGTGGCGGACGCCTGTAGTCCCAGCTACTCGGAGGCTGAGGCAGGAGAATGGCGTAAACCCGGGAGGCGGAGCTTGCAGTGAGCTGAGATCCGGCCACTGCACTCCAGCCTGGGCGACAGAGTGAGACTCCGTCTCCAAAAAAAAAAAAAAAAAAAAAAAAATTTCTGTGAGCTGCACAAACAGTTCTCCTTGGCTTTCCTGGGCTGGAGGATGAAGCAGGCACCCGGGTCCTGACCCACCCTCTCTTCCAGGTCTTCAGGGAGCAGGGGATCGACGGGGAGACCCTGCCACTGCTGACGGAGGAGCACCTGCTGAGCACCATGGGGCTGAAGCTGGGGCCCGCCCTTAAGATCCGGGCCCAGGTGAGCTGCGGGGGAGTGAGGTCAGGATCTCCAGACCACAGCTGGGCAGAAAGCTCTGGGTGGGTGTGCGCCAGCCCCCACCAGGCCCTCTCTCTGCAGGTGGCCAGGCGCCTGGGCCGAGTCTTCTACATGGCCAGCTTCCCTGTGGCTCTGCCACTGCAGCCACCAACCCTGCGGGCCCCGGAGCGAGAACTCGGCACAGGAGAGCAGCCCTTGTCCCCCAAGACGGCCACGTCCCCCTATGGAGGGGGCCACACCCTTGCTGGTCGAGCTTCACCCAAGCAGGAGAATGGGACTTTGGCTCTACTTCCAGGGGCCCCTGACCCTTCCCAGCCTCTGTGTTGAGGTGGCCGGGGGTACGGGGGGGGCCACTCAAATCTGCAGGAGCCACCACTCACTACAATGGCCCTGCCTCCCACAGCTTTATTTCTTTTGGTTTTGGATGCAAAACAAAAAATTTTGAAGGAAAATGTGACTTCAAAGGAAAGGAGGAAATTTCCAAAGACTTGGGGGAGTGAATGTAGAGCCTGGTGCGGCCGAGGTCTGCAGATGGAGGGCAGAGGTGGTGGAAGGGGCCAGGGGTCTGCAGGCCTCCCCTTGGAACTAGGACTGGTCTAGTCTCCTGACATCAGGGTCATCATCTCCCGCGTGGAGCTGGCTTCAGCCCAGAGCTGTGGGGCTTCAGCAGCCATGCCAGCCCAGCACAGCTCTCAGTCCGTTTGGTCTTCCATGCTGAAAAATAAATAAAGCCTGTCCCCTGTCTACTGCCTCCCCCAGCTGCACAGACGCCAGCCTCTGGGCCTGACTGCCAGAGAGGTGGGAACACTGGCCACCAGCACGGCAGCCCCTGCAGGCCCCCAGATGGGCTGCCTTAGTCCTCTTCTGAGAGCTGCAGAGCCTCCAGCTCATCCTCCGGCCCCTGGGCCAGCTGCTGCAGCTCCCCAGGGGCCAGCCCCGCCTCTGCGTCTGGGTCTCCATCTGTGGGGAGAGATGGAGGCCACATAAATTCCGCTTTATCAGGAAGAAGCCAGCCTTGGAGGTTACTCATCACTAATTAATCACGGCACTAATTAATTTAGCCCTGCCGCTGTTGCTGGCTCCGAGAGAATAGAGCATTTGGCCTCCCCAGGGAGGGGAAAGCCTGGCCCCGAGCCCCCCGCCCGCCTCCCCGCCCCGGTCATGCTCTGCCCTCCCGCCAGATGGGATCACAGGGCCACACCCCCTCACCCCAAGACCATTCACCCTCCGAGTCGTCTTCCTCATCCTCTTCCACTCCATGCCGAGTGCTCAGGGGCCCCAGTATCCCTGAGGAACAAGGAGCAGAGCCCATGTGACTCCCACCCACAGGGTCCAGCAAAGTCACAGCGGGGGCAGGAGGGTGGCCAGGCTCACAACCCTGCCTGGATGCCCGCCCTTCCCTCCGCTGACTTCAAGTAGGTGGAGAGGAGCCCTGGGGAGGAACTGGGAGGTCACAGGCCTGGGGACAGGGTTACCAATCCCAGTAGGCCTTTACTTCGAGGATCACTAGCACCAGAAGCCTGGGAACACGGAGGTTGGCCCCAGCTGGGCCAGAGACTGGTGAGCCCCGCAGGGTGGGTACAGATGGCCCTCGTGGCTCTGGGAAGTCCAGCAGAGCCCTCCAGGCCAATCCTTCCCTTGGAAGCACCACACAGGCCCCACCTCTCTCTGAGAAGCCCTCAGTGTCGTCGTCCTCTTCAGAGCTGTTCAGGTCAAAGAGGTCTTTAAATTCCTTCCTGTCCTCATCCTTCCTGTCAGCCACCTTCCTTCGTTTGATCTCAGGGAAGTTCAGGTCTTCCATCTGGAAGACCAAAGAGCCAGGGGCTCAGGTGGGAGAGGGCAGGGGCTGACGGCCACAGCTGGGCCAGGCATCGCCAGACCCACCACCAAGACCGTGTGGCCAATTTCTAGTCCCCTCTCTGTTCCCCAATCAGCACAAAGCCATCCTCCAGGTTACCCACCCCATGTCCAAGGTCAAAGGCAGAGCCCTTCCTGCTTCTTGCCACCTGCCAGCCGGGGTGGCAACGTCAGTCCAGCCACTTCACCTGCCCAGAGCCCCCAGCCCATCAGGCCTGAGGGGGTGTGGCCTCCCCAACCCAGTGCAGCCCCGGGCTTCCCCTCTCTGGAAACACCTGGCTCTGGTCAGTTCTGCAACACCTACCCCCTCTCCAAGTTGAATCATCTGGGCACTGCCCTGACAGCGCAGCCCAGCGCCATGGCCCCGGCCGCCTAGCACTGTTTCCAAACCCTCACCCTGGCCGCAAAGTCTCAAGTCACAGTCCATGAGCTAGATCTGAAAACCCAGCAAGTCACACCACACCCCCGGCCCCTCCCAAGCCGCACCCGCTCTTTTCCACTGATCTCCAGCTGGATCTCCCGGTCACGCAGCTTGCGCCAGTGGCTGTAGTACCAGGTCAGGGGGGTCCCCTCTTCCCGGGTCAGCTTCTCCCAGGCTTCCTGGGGGGTTGGGGGAGTTCAGGGTCATGCCTTACCCTGGGCAAACCCCCACACCCCAGCTACACCCCTGGCAGGTGCCCTCAGGTGGCACTACCCCCCAGGTTCCACTAACCACTGCCTGCTGGTCAGACACGCCAAAGGAAACCCTCTGGCGGCGGCTGCAGATGTGCTCCGAGTTCTCCTGAACCTTCCCAAGCAGCTGCTGCACCTGCCGGCAGTAGTTGGCCACCTTGCACTCCCGGAGGAAGGACTTCAGCTGTGGAAGGGAGGGGTCAGCCACTGAAGCCCAGGGCTGCTCCATGTGCACAGCTGGCCCAGGTCCCGTGCAGAACCACGCGTGGTGGCCACGGGGATACCCCAGGAGGGAACTCAATCTCAGGGCTCAAGTGCATAGGTGTTGTGGCTGGGGTGTCAGAGGCAGAGTCACTCCACCCTCTGGGCCAACGCTGCCCGCCGCCACCTCGGGAAATAAAGTTTTATGCCGGGCGCGGTGGCTCACGCCTGTAATCCCAGCACTTTGGGAGGCTGAGGCGGGTGGATCACCTGAGGTCAAGAGTTCAAAACCAGCCTGACCAACATGGCAAAACCCCGTCTCTACTAAAATACCAAAAATAGCCAGGTGTGGTGGTGGGTGCCGGTAAACCCAGCTACTCCAGAGGCTGAGGCTGGTGAATTGCTTGAGCCCAGGAGGTGGAGGTTGCAGTGAGCCGAGATCGCACCATTACACTCCAGCCTGGGCAACACAGTGAGACTTCATCTCAAAAAATAATAATAATAAAATAGTTTCACTGGTGTGTTCACTGCATGGCTCCTGCAGCTGCCTGCTCAGCTGAACATCTGTGGGAAGCAATGTTCACCATTTGGCCCCTTACCGGAAACATTTTCTGACCCCTATTCCAGACCCAACCCTGGGCCCTGGAGTCCAGAAGCAGAGATGCCCCAATGCCGGGCATCGCCACACAAGAGGACACGGGAGGAACACAGACTGAGGCCCCTGCTCTGAGTGCCCCCGAAAAGGGGGTCCCGGCTCTGTGCCTGTGACACGTGACACGTGTGTGTGGCCATGTGTGACTGAGTACACACACACACACACCCCTGTATCTTGATGAGCCTCTGACCAGTTGTGGCTCAGGTGGGCAGACCCCTCCTCCCCACAAACCTGTAATTGGCACATCTGATTCTAACTACCAGGGCCAGACATCAGGACCTCCACCCCTCCCTTTGGGCACAGGCCTCCGAGGCTGGAAACATCAGGGCTGAGAGCAAACAGGCCTCCCGTGGACCCCAAAGGACCTTCTGAGGACAAGGACAAGCCCCTCCTCCGCCCTCCTCCGGCCTACGGTGAGGCTGACTTGGGGCATTTGGCGAGGCAGGCCGGGCCTTGCAGCCACTGAGAAGCCACTCCACCCACTCCCCACACCCGGGATGGCCCGGGGAAGTGTGCGGTCAGGGCACCAGCCTGAGCCAGGGTCGGCACACTCAGTCCCAACCCCGAAGTGAAGATCAGCCTTGTGGCTCCCCTCTGGGAGGAGGCTGTTGTACTCCCAGGGTCCTCAGCCCGCTGCCCAAGCCTGCCCACAAACCTAAATGGCTTAGAACCCCTTGTCAGAGTCCCATGGCCCCCAAGGACACCCACAGGCTCCCCATCAGCCCCTCCACGGGGGCCCGGGGTGGGGGCTGCCAGCGTGGAGCCTCTACACCAGTCGGGCTCTGCCCCGGCCCCAGGTACCCGGGACAAAGACACCTCTACCAGCCCGGGGCAGCCGGGCCCATTACAAGACAGGATGAGTCGGCCACAAGCAGGTGCGGGCAGAACACACACCTGCAGGACCACGGGCAGCGCCAGCTCCGGGAAGCCGATGCAGTGTGCCTGACTGTGCAGGTACTCCAGGGTGAGGTCGTACAGCTGCTCCACCAGGCCGTCCTGAGGAGCAGGGGAGAGGACTCAGTGCATTAGGGAGAAGCAGGGGCTGGCACTCAGTCCCCTCCACTCAGGCTATCAGGTCAGCCTCATCTCCAGAGCAGGGACTGCAAGACAGAGCCCTGGGCCCCCAGCCCTGATAGACCATGAAGGTCCATACTTGAACTCGGAGGATGCCAGCCCCCTCCCATTCACCTCAGCACCCCCAACCCCACCCTGGGAACTGCCCAGGCCCCTCCCCAGGAGGCCAGCCTCACCCGGTAGGCCTTCTCCTGAAGGTTGACATTGGACAGCTTCAGGATCACAGAGAAGTTGATGGGCTTGGAGCTCATGCGCCCCGGCTTCTTATTGAAGTCGACCTGCTGGAACATCTGGCCCGAGGGCCGTGTCAGGCTATCTTGGCCCTGTGCCTGGTTACCCTGGCTGCACCCTGGTCCCCCGATCCCCTGGGCCCCACGCCTGGTCCCCCGGTCCCCTCAGCCCCGCGCCTGGCTGCACCTTGGTCCCCCTTGTCCCCTCAGTCCCGCACCTGGCTGGACCTAGTCACCCTGGTCCTCAGGCTTCAGCACGAGGAGACCCAAGCTGTGACCAGAGATGGGCAGCTAGGCATGGTCCCAGCCCCGTGGCCTCCACGGCCTGCTGTGTCCCTGAGTGGGGTTCTGGTCAGCAGGGCAGGATCAGGAACACGGGTCCTTTCCCAGAATCCTGGGAAGCACTAAGGACCCGTGTCTGGAGACCTAGAGGTCCCTGCCACACAGAGTACAGGACAGCCCCCATTCCCGACAACGTGGCACTGAGGCCCGTCCTGGCCCTCAGCACGGCAGCGCCACACAGGGCTCTGTCCTGAGCAACCAGAGGATGCAGCAGCAACAGCGAGGAGTGCCGAACATAGGAAGGGATGGAGAGAGGCCTGGGGGGCCCCCCTCCCACATCCTCCACAGAAGCCACGGGCTGTACACCCCCATAGAACATGCCAGGAGAAGGAGTCTAGCCCCGCCTCTTAGTCTTGTGACCCCTCCCCAACCACCAGGAGACCCCTCACACAAGGGCCCTCAGGCTGTGAACCATGGAGATTCAGGGTACATGCCGAGGCACCCAGAGAACAGAAGGTTATGGGGGGCCCAAGGGTGGAGGCCCCAGCAAGAGACCCCACTCAGCAGGGGTGGCTGCCAGACAGCTGAGCTCAGGTCCAGATGGAAAAACGCCCTGGTACTGATGAGCCTCTGGGAGGGCACTGCCCTTCTCTAGCCTGGGCCAAAGTATGGGCGGGCGACTGGCTTCCTGCCCAGGCACCGGGGAAGGGCGGGCACAGCCTACAACTGAGGGCTTTGCTTTAGCCTTTAGGGTTTGCTTTTTCCGGAGAGGAGACGCCTGCATCCCTGCATGAGAGGGGCCTGCGGGGTGCGGCTGCAGTGAACCGGAGCAGTGCAGAGGTGAAGAAACAGACACTGCAAGAGAGCAAGAAAGCACGCCGCCGGGGAGACTGAGCAGAGCGGACGGACACAAAACATGCCTGAAGCTGGGCAGCAGAGCTGGAGGCCTGCACACACAGGGGCCAGGCCAACGGCTGGGCAGTCAGAGACCACTGCTGGCTGCCGTAGAAGTGAACGTGGCTTCCTAAAGATGTTCAGCATCCCTGCCTCGGTGGAAGGGGAATCAGGATGTGCCTGGGGCTTCCATACCTTCTGGACCTGGCAACCTGGAGACCCAGCCCCCAAAGCAGCTGTGACATGACTCTGGGCCTTCAAGAGGCTGAGAACTAATTAGATAAACAAAGTGGACATCGTGAAGTCCTAAATTTATGGTGGGCTGGGGCCTAACCCACCCACTGAATGTCGAAACTTCAGACTCCAACTTTTTCCTACCTGAGTGGCACGTGTACATGCAAAGATGCATGCACACAAGTATATACAGACGCATGTGCATGCACACAGGTGCACACATGCACAGGTACACGCATAGGTATGCACAAGTGCACACATGCACAGGTACACACATGCAGACACATGTGCAAGCATACAGGTGCACACACACAGATACACGCACAGATACGCACAGGCGCACACATGAACAGGCGCACACACGCAGACGCACATGCATGCAACCAGGAGCACACACACAGGTACACGCAGATACGCATAGGTGCACACACGCACAGTATACATATGCAAATGCATGCACACAGGTACACACACATAGACACACATGCATGCACCCACAGATGGTGCACACACATACGCATGCATGCACAAAGGTGCACACACAGGTCCACACACGCAGATGCATGTGCATGCATACAGGTACACAAAGGCATACACACGCAGCATGCATGCACACAGATGCACGTGTACAAAGGTACATGCACAGATACACGCAGACACGCATGCACACAGGTATACGTACGCACATACCTGCAAGCACACAGGCATTCATGGATACACATGCACACACACATGCACATATGGAAACATGCACACATGGACCGATATGCGCACACACAGATTTGCACACGCATGTGCACACAGATGGTGCACTCACACACATGCATGCACGCACAGACACAAACGCACTCACCCACAGATGTACACACCCCCCCATACAAATACATACACATGCATACAACTGTCGGGGCAGAGCCTTGCAGAGTGTACAGTTCAGCAATCAGACTGGGGTTTTGGCCCCACTCTCCTGCCAACTCGTCTTGGGCAAGCACCTATAGGGTCAGGGCCTGGCATCCTCAAGCGCAGCCCGAGCAGCAGCTGTTTTCATCTCCAGAGGCCCCCGTCCCCCAACACTGCCCCCGGCTTGCGGAGGAGCACCATCCTCAGGACACCCGTGACAAGGACCAACACTGCCCCCAGCTCGCGGAGGAGCACCGTCCTCAGGACCCCGTGACAAGGAGGTGGCCAGGGCTCCGGGAGGTCGCGGGACAACTCAGCACAGACGCCCTGAGCGGCAGATGCTCCCCACAGGAGCAGGCAGAGGGGCCGCACACCCACCATAGCCCCACTCACCTCCAGGATGAAAGGCAGCACTGGGATGAAGGCCCCCGAGCTCCCTGAGAGCAGCGTCAGGGCACGGATGCAGTGCATTCGCAGTGGGTAGAAACGAGCAGTGGGGATGAGCCTGGGGGTGGGAAGGCCGAGTGAGCAGAGGCCCCAGCTCTGGCAACCCCTGCCCCTCCCCCTGCCGTCTTGGACCCCCTCCCCGCTCATTGGCATCAGATCCCTCAAGCAGGGCAAGGCAAGTCTGAACCCCAGGGGACCTGCACCTCTTGCTCAGCTGTGGGGCTGCAGGCACCTTACCCAGCTTTCAGCTTAACTTCATGTTAACATGGTGCCAGGGGTCTCATCTGTTCCCGCCTCCTCTCCTCTCCATTCCTGCTTTCCTGCTTCTTCCCTTCGACCTCCCACCTCCCTTCCCAGCCTTGAGTTTCTAAGGCTCAGCCAGACAGACGCCCCCTCCTGGCCAGAGGCCACAAAAGCATCCGGCCAAAGTGCCGCTCCCACCTTTTCCTGCTGCAGCCCCTACCCTGCCTGGACCCTCCTGAGTGCTCACACCCAAAATGCAGCTCACTGCATCAGATGTGCTCCACCCATAAACCCCACGTAATGAACCAAACTCACTGTAAACTGCACACAAGCCCCCAGAACACACGCTGGGTGGCACCCGAGGCAGCTAAACCGCTGCTGGAGGAGCTCATGTCACAGGGGCCCACCAGCCCAGCTCTCCAGAATCCAGTGCATCTCCCTGTAGCAGGTACAGGGACCCCAGCCTTTCCTCAGGGACGGCCAGGACACAGACTCAGGCCCCAGGGCCCTGAACGCCAGAGGTACTGCCCACACAGTCCCAGCAAATTTGCTTCTCCTGAGCCTCCTGGATAGCCCTGCCCACCCCACAACTCACTTGATACAGCCAATGATGACCTGGGCAAGGGGGTAGACCAAGGGCTGGAGAGCTTCACTGGGGCCCAGAGTGCTCAGGACCCGGCACCACAGGTAGAGGCAGTGCACGTACTGCCAGTTGTATACAGACTGGTACGTTTCCTGATCAGAGAGAACCACGTCAGCCACTGGCCAGGCTGACTGGCCGGGCTGACACACATTCCTCCTGGGCTGGCACAGGAATCATTTCCTCACCTCGCACGCGGGGTCTCAACCCATCCACCCTTCCCCAACCTGCGAGGACCGACTGCACCGAGGTGCTCGGCTGTCTCCAAAAGACGGGCTTCGGGGAGGCCCCAGGCCCTGCCTTGGGTCAAGCACCTGGGCTGCCCCACCCCATGCCCAGCATGAGCCTGGAAGGGCCCACCACACACCTTCTTACGGGTGGTCATGGCGTTGCGCAGGTGTATGGCGAGCTGGCGGACGTAGAGGAAGGCGTGCTGGTAGGCCACACCCGGCTCCAGGGCCAGCAGCTCTGTCAGGGTCCGCTGCATGAAACTGATGAAGGGGAGGGCACCAGGCGAGGTGAACTTGCAGTTCCTCACATACGTGATGTACATTTGCTGCGGAGGGACCCAGTCAGAGCCACCTGGGATCAGGGCCATGCACCTCCACCGCCCACTCCAGGCCCCCTGTGAACCCCTGGGCCTTTCCCTCAGAGCTGGGCCTCAAGGAAGAGCCGTAGCCCCTTGCACAGCCCCCACCCCCATGTGCCCACCAGCCTCAGGCCTGGGAGGAGGTGGGGCACAAGCTCCTGCTGCACACTGGGCCTGTCTGGGGGCTGAGGGTCCCCACATGCAGGCCACCCACGGCTGGGGGATGGGCAGGACTGTACCCTGACCATGGCCTCAGATGCCAACACCCAGTGTCCTCCTCCAGCCAGGGAGGCCCTCACCTGGGGAAGTTGTGTGAAGCAGGGTCCAGGTGGGGCCCTGAGAAGGCTGAGGGCTCTCTTCCCTGCCCACCACCCCCAGATGCTCTGTAAGACATTCGTGGTCCAAGGGCCCAGGTCTGCTCAGAGCCGCAGTGCAGGGCCCAGTGAGGGGCACCACCAAGGCAGCCTCCCCCGCCTCAGGCTGAGATTTCCAAAGCAGACGCTGAGGGACACAGATGCAGGGCCCCCCACTACCTTGAGGACGGGGCCGAGGAAAGTGGCCTTCTTGTGCCGGCAGATTCTGCTGAGGACCAGGAACGCCAGCACCCGCAGGGACTCCTCCCCAGTGCTCCATATGACCACCATTCTCTGCAGAAGGTCAGACATCACTGCTGGCCCCCCAGCCTCCTCAGCTGGGATGCCCCAGGGCCAGCACAGCCCTCCCCAGCCAGGCAAAAGCTCCCGTGGCCACCAGCTCTTCCCAAAGCACGAGAGAGCTGTGAGTTAGGAGCTCAGTTACAGAAGTAAACACAGAACAGGCGCTTGCTCCTCGTGAGAAGAGGACCACAAAAGCGTATGTCAGACACGCCACTGTATGTGAAATCACACCGGGAAAAGAATAGCTCACGTGGCTTTGCTCACAGACTGAGCCATGCTGCCCAGGCAGGTGGGGGCTGCCTGAGATGGAAACCCCAGGTGGGGGTGGGGGCCAGGTGCTTCTGCGGCCTTGCTAGCCAAGTGGAGCCAGTGGAGCGTGGGCACCACCTGTGCCCTGGTCAGGAGTGGGATGTGGTGGGGGCAGCCGCGTGGGCCCCGACCCCATGACAAACAGGGAGGGGACTGGGCCGCCCACCTTGAGCAGCATGCGGCACTGCTTGGGGAAGGTCAGGAAGCAGGGCACCAGCACGCTGATGTGCTGCAGTACGGCCGCCAACACCGTCGTCTCCGCCAGACAGGACACCAGCTAGGGGCAGGAGGAGACAGTGAAGCCCCAAACCCACACATTCTGGGATACAAAAAAGGGCTGGACCACCAGATACAGCCAGGCCCCTGTGCCCTCCCCACCAGAACAGCACCTGTATGACCGAGCCCAGGTACGCCTTGATGTCCACACGGAGCTTCCCCCAGAGCGGGCTGCTGGACAGCTGCAGCATCCTGCAGAGAAACCACCCATCCCTGTCTGGGAAGCCCCATGGCTTGGACGCAAGGCTGCTCAGCGTCTTGGCGCGTGTCCTGACCAGCGCGGCCTCCACAACCCTGCAGAGACTCCCATTTCTCCTCTCGAGAAAGCTCAGGGACCTTACAGCTGGACGGACACAGGGGCTTAGCAGGACCCTCTCAAGGGCACTAGCCCCTCCTTCAGTGGCCCTGAACTCCTGTCTGTCCTGGCCCAGGGTTGGCCGCCTCCCTGAGAGTCCCCAGAAGTCCCAGCCTCCAGCTCCATCTCTCAGACATAAACCTTTTCTAAGTCCCCTTGATCATATCCCCACGAGATCACATGAGGCCCCTAAGCCCAGCAGCTGGTACTCGGTGCCTCTGGGGTCTGCCAGGCACCACCAACTGCCGCAGGCTGGTTTCCTTTCGCCCACATTTGCTGCACAAAGAAAAGAAAATCAGAGGACAGATGTGGAGGCTCATGCCAGTAGTCACTGCACTTTAGGAAACCAAGGCAGGGGTATCAAACTCCGAGCCCAGAAGTTTGAGACCAGCCTGAACAACATAGTGAGACCCTGTCTCTACAAAAATATACAAAATATCATCCACGCCTGCAGGCTAAGGTGGGAGAATCCAGGAGGTAGGTGTCGCAGTGAGCTGTGGTCAGACCACTGCATTGCAGCCTGGGCAACATAGCAAGACTCTGTCTCATAAGCGAAAAAAAAAAAACCATTTACCAGAACCCATGCAGTAGGCGCTCACTAAAATCTGCTGAAGCACGGGAAGGACAAAGGCAGGGCCCCAGAAAGGCCCCCCTGTCCTCAACCCTCCTCACACCTGTGTTGACACTGGCTGCTGGGCACCTGCTGCTGCTCCCCCACGGCCTGACTCCCTCTGGCACAGCTGCTGCCTTGACAGGGGTTCCTGACCTAGTGGCTCAGGCTGCTTGCTGTCCCCCAATCACTGCCTGTCCTCCACCCCATCTGCCAGCTTCCCCGTCCCCTTCGGACAGCACTGCCTCCATGTGGACACAGCTCTGCTCGATCCGCCCAGCCCCGACCACCACCACCAGCAACAGTGCCCGTCTCCTGAGCCGCTGTCTCCTGCCCCCAAGGTGCTGATGGCGAGACCTCTCCCTTGGGTCTCCTTTCTTCCTCTGGAAGGTGTCTTGGGGCAATTTCAACTCTAGGCCTCCACTGCCTCAAGGTTACATGGCTGCACGGCCCCTGGAACCCCAATGTGACCCATGCTCTACCAAATGCTTGGCTGTACATCTCTCTCTGAAAACCTTCCACGGCCTTCTCTGCCCAGCCTTCCTCTAAGGGGGAAGTTGAGGCCCTCAGGTTCTCAGCATTGACGAGGCCCCTGTCTACAGACACACACAGCTGCAGGAAACAGGCCAGTCACGGTGCAGAGGTCAAGGAGCATGGACAGAACTTCCAAGGCCGTACTAAGGGGAAGAGAGCAAGCACCCTAACCTCCTAACCTGGGAAATTCTAAGCGCAAAGGCAGCCGCACATCCAAACCTCCTGAGACTCTGAGCAGAGAACTTTCCTCTTCAGGAAGGAAAGAAGGTGGGGCCACTCCAACCGCCCCAAGTGCCCAGCCTCTCCCAAGGGTCCCTCATGCCTCGTTGCCTTCTCAGGGTCCCCGAGAAGAGCCTGGCTCTGTCACCACATCTCTGTCCTGGCCACAAGGCCTCTGGCTTCTCCTGTGTGTAGTCCCAATCCCCCTTTCACTCCCTCCCCTCTTACCTGCTGCTGTCCTTCGCCGCCTTTCCAAACAGCAGCTTCTGGAGACAGCCAATAAGGTCTCTGATGCAGAAAGTGACCAGAGCAT
The DNA here is from genome assembly GCF_003255815.1 of Theropithecus gelada. NCBI lineage: Eukaryota > Metazoa > Chordata > Mammalia > Primates > Cercopithecidae > Theropithecus > Theropithecus gelada. The sequence goes on from NC_037668.1 coordinate 29,950,004, forward strand.
TGAACACTGCAATGAAAAGGCCTGGATGTACTCATGGGATACAGAACACAACAGACAGCCTGGATGCCAGGGTTCCCCCCAGCTCACCAGACAGCCTGGATGCCAGGGTCCCCTCAAGCTCACCAGCCTGGATGCCAGGGTCCCCCCAGCTCACCAGCACTGTCCGTGACCTGGAATTTGTTGGCCTCAGCACTTTCCCGGTCCCCTTGGGTGGTGGCCACAGCTGCTCGGAACGCCTGTACCACTTCATGGAACAGCTTTGGAGTGAGGCGTTGCTGAAGGAGCAAGAGTACCAGGGGCGTCAGGGGAGCCAAGACTGCACTGGGCAGAGTGGAAACGGCGGCCTCAGAGAAAGGCACCCTCACCCTCAGACACAGGGCAGAGGTAGGGGGGGCCCACAGAGCCCCATACGGATAACAAAAATGGAAACCAAGTCTAGAATTCTCTGGGAAGGGGAGGGAGTCTGGCTCAGGAGCCCCAGGGAACGGGCTGGGGGTTCCAGATCCTGGACTATGGCCACCTCCAGGTGGTATCTGGAGCTCTCCCTATCCTTGTCCCTAGAAAAACCACTGAGAGAGGCTCAGAAGCACCCCAGCTCCCCCAGCCAACAAAGGCACAGACAGTCCATCCCACCCACAGTGGGGCAGATTCTGGGGAGCCAGGTGCCAACAGAGCCCCTGGAATCTACCCAAAGGTGAACACACAGTCCTGGGGCAATCAAGCAAGCAGCGGGATCAAGGCATAGTGACCTGCGCTGAAGAGGACTCCAGTGTCCCCTGCGTGGAGAAGAGCTCCTCCCACCAGCACAGCCTCAGGCACCCCAAGTCAGGCAAGGCCAGATTCCTGCCTAGGGCACCCAGCTACCCACCCCTCGCTGCTGCTCACCTTTGCTGCCTGCTTCCATCTCTCAACCATGGCGAGTGTCACAGGAACACAATTCTTCCCCTTCAGTCCTCTGGGGACTCTGTCCCCATCTTCCCCCTCCTCTGCTCCATCCTCCTCCTCACTGGCTTCCTGCACAGAAAGGCTGAGCTGAAGGAGGGTGTAGAGGCCACAAGTGCCCTCCTGGTTCGGCCCATGCCCTCACCTCCAGCACATCCGGCAGGGCGTGGAACGGCTCCTCCTCCTCCTCAGAGCTGTCTGAGTCGCTGAAGTTTAGCAGGCTCTGGTCATTCTCCTGCAGGAACTTGTAGAACTCGGGGTCTCTGTCCTTCAGCCGAGACAGCTGGTCCCTGTGCTCAGACGCACCGCCTTTACGCCAGCTGAGAAGGCACAAGTCAGCAACCCCAGTAGAAAGTGGAAGTAGAGGGGGTGGGGAGTGGCCTACAGGGTTAGTCTGCTCCATTCACGAGAGTCACCAACAAGCAAGGCAGGAGGATTGCCAGGAGGTATGTTTTTGGCAGTCCCATCTCTCCAACAGCCTCTACAACGTACGCTCAAATCCAATACACAGGACCCCCAGCCACGGTCTTCCCTGGACTTGTTGCACCTGTGCCATGCTCCATTCTGGCTGTTGGTAGCTTCACCCTTCCAGGGACTCAGACTAAAGGCAAACCTGCGTCTCTAATACCCAGCACGCAACTTGTCATCAGATCTCATTAGCAACACCTTCAAAACTGTTCACGCCTCCTCTCAAACCACCAGAGTTCAACTCTCAGTTAACATAAAACTCTCCGTTTCCACCCTTGCCACCTACAAGGCACTCCACCGCTCAAACCCAGAAGTAACTTCCTGTTTTACAAGGTAACCTTAGGACAGTCTACGGCCCCTGGCTCTTCATCACCCTTCCGGGCTCATCTGCTCCTACTCACCCGCTCACTCCTGCCATAGCCACCACGTTTACCTCTGTACCCTCCCCAAATGCTCTCACCGCATGGCCTTTACTGTTTCTGCTACCTGAAATCCAAGACATGCTCCCCCTACTGCCTGCGTGGCCTCCTCACTTGAGGTCTTTATTCAGACATCATCTTCTCAGTCACCTCCACTTTTCTTTTCTTTTCTTTTTCTGAGATGGAATCTCACTGTCGCCCAGGCTGGAGTGCAGTGGTGCAATCTCCACTCACCACAACCTCCGCCTCCCAGGTTCAAGCGATTCTCCTGCCCCAGCCTCCCAAGTAGCTAAGACTACAGGTGCGTGTCACCATGCCCAGCTAATTTTTGTATTTTTGGGTTTCTTTCTTTTTTCTTTTTGAGATGGAGTCTCACTCTGTTGCCCAGGCTGGAATGCAATGGTGCCATCTCGGCTTACTGCAACCTCCACCTCCTGAATTCAAGCGATTCTCCTGCCTCAGCCTGCCGAGTAATTGGGATTACAGGCACCCACCACGCCCGGCTAATGTTTGTATTTTTAGTAGAGACGAGATTTCTCCATGTTGGTCAGGCTGGTCTCGAATTCCTGACTTCAGGTGATCTGCCCGCCTGGGCCTCCCAAAGTGCTGGCATTACAGGTGTGAGCCACAGCGCCCAGCCTCCGCTCCTTCTAACACAGCAACTCGGCTCCCCTGGCAATTCTCTCTCCAGCCTGTCTCTCCTTTCCCTCCCCAGCACTTATCTGTTCCACTGAACTGCAGGCGGTGATTTTACCCAAGACCGCGAGAGCTCTCCCAGATCGCGAAGAGACGTTTGCAGAACTCACCAACATACGCTCGCAAGACATACACAGGACAGGGTTCGGCACGGGGCAGGAGCTCAGTAAACAACGGATGAAACAGTAAGTTAAGCTGAAGGGACTGGGGGTAGAGGTCGGAGGTCCTTAGGCCTTGACCCTGAGACCCCAGGCGAGGTCAGCAAACTTGCGACGGGGTGAGCCAGGGCGAGCCAGGAGGTTCTGCTCACCCCTGTCCCCACTCACCTGGCCGAGGGACTCCCGCCCGGCTCATCCGGACTCCGGGCAGCCTCGCGTGTCTCCCGCGTGTCCGCTTCTGGGGAGTTTTCGGACTCGGATTCGGACTCGGAGTCAAAGCCCGAAGCTAGGAACTCGTCCACCGTCAGCTCCGCCAGGCGCCTGCGGGTCACGCAGGAGTCACAGCTGCCCGCAGGAGCAGCTCGCCCCAGCCCCGCTGAGAGGAGCAAGAAAAGCCCCTTGGATACAAACACCCACCGAGAGGCAGAGGCGGCCCTCGTACCCGCTGCTTACCTCTTGCGGCTCCGGGGAGCTGCCATGACACCAGTCCACAGCGTGCGCCCTACTTCCGGCCCCAGAATGCCGCGCTGCGGCGCACTTCCGCCGCCCAGGCCCCGCCCCGTTCCCCGCCCCGCCGCGCCACGCCCAGTCGAGTGGTTCTACGGTTCTCCGACCGCTGCGCCTGCTGTCTCCGGGCGGGAGGGCGCGTTGGCGTGCACGGTGCGGGCAGCCCAGGTGGAGCCCCGATGCGCCTCCCGCTCGGCGCCCGGCTCAGCAGGACGCGGCGACGCCTGTGTCGGCCCCAGGGAAGAGAGACCAGGTGTCCCGTCGCGCCCGCAGCCCACCCGGCGCTCCGAGGGCACGCGCCTGCGAGGACGCCAGACTGCGAGGACGCCAGACTGCGACGGCGGGGCCCCTATGCAAAGAGCTCCCACGAATCAACAATAACAAGCCGAGGGTCCAGTAGGAAACGCGAGGGGCGGTGGGAACCGCACTGATGTCGCCAACTCGACAAAAGACGGGCGACCCGAAGGCCGGGCTGGCTTCGCCCGATCCGCGGAGACCGGGCCAGGGCCACGAACACCGCGCAGGGAGCTCCCCGTCCACGGCCCTCTGGACGCCGACGGCGGCTCTTCTGCGGCCCTTCCCGGGGACGCCGCACTGGGTGAAGGCGGTAGGGAGACCGGCGCCTTCCTCCCTGCTACCAGCCTGACACCGGGGCCCGCGGGCCTGGACAGCCAGACCCCACGACAGGGGCGCCCTGGGGCGCAGGCGCGGCTCCCCCAGCCCTGGCGCTGAAGGGGCGAGTGAGGGACGAGGGCGGAGTGGCCTCGGGGTCCCATTTGGCCTCTTGGTGCTGCGGGGCCCCGGGGCTCCCCGGAGGAGAGCAAGTTAGGGGGTCGAGGGGGCGGGGATGGCTTCCTGGGGGAGAAGGAGGGCGAGGCTTGGGGGGGCTTCCCAGAGGAGAGTGAGGCCTGGGGAGCTTCTCGGAGGAGGAGGAGGGGGACGCCTGGGGGTCTTCCCGGAGAAGGAGGAGGGCAAGGCCTAGGGGGGCTTCCCAAGGGAGGAGAACGGTGGGACCTGGGGGGCCTTCCCGGAGGAGGAGGAGGGCGAGGCCTGGGGGGCTTCCCGGAGGAGGAGGATGGCGGGCCCTGGGGGGGCTTCCCGGAGGAGGAGGAGGGCGAGGCCTGGGGGGCTTCCCGGAGAAGGAGGATGGCGGGCCCTGGGGGGCTTCCCGGAGGAGAAGGCGGGCGAGGCCTGGGGGGCTTCCCGGAGGAGGAGGATGGCAGGCCCTGGGGGGCTTCCCGGAGGAGGAGGATGGCAGGCCCTGGGGGGCTTCCCGGAGGAGGAGGATGGCGGGGCCTGGGGGGCTTCTTGGAGGAGAATGAGGGTGGGGCCTTAGGGGGCTTCTCGGAGGAGGCGGCGAACCCGGGGCGCGGCGCTGGAAGGATCGGCGTCCAACATCTAGTCCCCGAAGCCTGTCGGGAGGCGGGGCGGGCGGCGCCGAGAAACAGCGGCTGCGGGCGGGAGCGGCGGGACTGAGCGACGCGAGCGGGCCGCCACCGCCGAGCAGCCCTCCGGCAGTCTCCGCCTCGGTTCGCCTGCGCGTCCTCCGCGAATCGGCGGCGGGTCCGGCAGCCGAATGCAGCCCCGCAGCGAGCGCCCGGCCGGCAGGACGCAGAGCCCGGAGCACGGCAGCCCGGGGCCTGGCCCCGAGGCGCCGCCGCCGCCGCCACCGCCGCAGCCGCCGGCGTGAGTGGGCGGGGGTCGGGGCGCGGGGGGCGGCCTCGGGACCTGCCCGGCCCCCGCCCTCGCGTCCGCTCGCAGAGGGGGCGGGGGCCGCTCCCGGGGGCCCGGGGAGGTCGGGACCCGGATGCGGAGCGGGGTCGGCCCGGAGTAGCGTCCCCACCGGCGCCCCGGGCTCCCAGGTCGCCGCTCCCGCTGCGGGCCCGAGAGGACGGCTGGGAACGCGGAGGAGCTGAGCTCGTGGGGGCGCCGGGGAGCGGGGCCGGGCGCGGGGCTCTGACGACGCCCGGGGGAGCAGGGGCGCAGCGCAGGCCTGGACACGGCGCGCGCGGGGCGGGGGTCCTTGGCGGAGGTCAGGCGAGGGCTGCCGGCGCCCCCGTCGCACCAGGGGCTGGGTCCCCGCGGGCTGCCCGGGCACGGCCCAGAGTCTCCAGGGCAACCAGGGCGGGCGGGCGGGCAGCGCCAGCGGGGCGAAGCCTGACCCGCCCGCCCCCTGCAGCCCCGAGGCAGAGCGCACGCGGCCCCGGCAGGCTCGGCCCGCAGCCCCCATGGAGGGAGCCGTGCAGCTGCTGAGCCGCGAGGGCCACAGCGTGGCCCACAACTCCAAGCGGCACTACCACGACGCCTTCGTGGCCATGAGCCGCATGCGCCAGCGCGGCCTCCTGTGCGACATCGTCCTGCACGTGGCCGCCAAGGAGATCCGTGCACACAAAGTGGTGTTGGCCTCCTGCAGCCCGTACTTCCACGCCATGTTTACAAGCAAGTACCCGCCTGCGCGGCCCTGGGGACTCCGTGGGTCCCTCGGGTCAGCCCCTCTGACACGCTGTCCCCACAGATGAGATGAGCGAGAGCCGCCAGACCCACGTGACGCTGCACGACATCGACCCTCAGGCCTTGGACCAGCTGGTGCAGTTTGCGTACACGGCTGAGATCGTGGTGGGCGAGGGCAACGTGCAGGTGAGGCTGCCTCCCCTGGGCCCCGGTGAAGTCCTCTCAGCCAGATCCCGCTGCCCTCCACCTCGTGCCTCCCTCACCCGCATCTCGGTGCCCCGTAGACTCTGCTCCCAGCCGCCAGCCTCCTGCAGCTGAATGGCGTCCGAGACGCCTGCTGCAAGTTCCTGCTGAGTCAGCTCGACCCCTCCAACTGCTTGGGCATCCGGGGCTTTGCCGATGCGCACTCCTGCAGCGACCTGCTCAAGGCCGCCCACAGGTACGTGCTGCAGCACTTCGTGGACGTGGCCAAGACTGAAGAGTTTATGCTGCTGCCCCTGAAACAGGTAACAGCTGGTGGGCCCAGCCGGCGCCCTCCACCCCACCCGTTTTTGCTTTTGACTCCCGACCCCATTTTGTCCTGATGCAGCCCTGCTCACAATCCTTAGTGCCTGCTGTGCATCCCCAAGACCCTCCTGGATCGAGGCCCCCCAGGAGCCTCGTCTGTGGCTCCTGACTCTGCTCAGCCCCTCCCAGTATGAACACTCAGCCCCCACCCCCTAACCCTCCTCCTAGGCATCTTCAGGGCTCCCTGGGCCCACAGGACCCTCCCCAGATCTCAGGTCTGAGGACCTCCACCCCCAGGTGCTGGAACTGGTCTCTAGTGACAGCCTGAACGTGCCTTCGGAGGAGGAGGTCTACCGAGCAGTCCTGAGCTGGGTGAAACATGACGTGGACGCCCGCAGGCAGCATGTCCCACGGGTGAGGCCCAGCCCCGGGGGCTCCCATAGCGTCCAGGAGGGCACGCAAGTGGCTGAGGGCCTGGTGCGCCCTGATCTTTCCCGAGTTCAGGGATTCCGTGGGGATGGTGCCTACCCTGTCTGAAGAAGAACCCGTCACACAGGTGGTACGGGCATCTGGGGGGTTGTCTCAGCCCTGGGGCCCAGTGTGCCCGAGGGTCCTGCCTGAGTGTAGTGTTCCCTGCGCCCCAGCTCATGAAGTGTGTGCGGCTGCCTCTACTGAGCCGCGACTTCCTGCTGGGCCACGTGGATGCCGAGAGCCTGGTGAGGCACCACCCTGACTGCAAGGACCTTCTCATCGAGGCCCTGAAGTTCCACCTGCTGCCCGAGCAGAGGGGCGTCCTAGGCACCAGCCGCACACGGCCCCGGCGCTGTGAGGGGGCCGGGCCTGTGCTTTTTGCTGTGGGTATGGCTCCCCGCTCCTTTCCTTCCTGCCCTGTGCCTTCTGCTCCCCACCAGCACAAGCCCACCCCACCTGTGCCGGTCAGGTCCTGACCTGCCCCTCCGCCCCTCCATCCAGGGGCCTCTCCAGGAGCCCGGGGTGTGGCCCAGCAGTGGGATCCACTCACGAGTCCCGTCTCCACCTGCCCTCCCCAGGCGGTGGGAGCCTGTTTGCCATCCACGGAGACTGTGAGGCCTATGACACGCGCACCGACCGCTGGCACGTGGTGGCCTCCATGTCCACGCGCCGGGCCCGGGTGGGAGTGGCTGCGGTGGGGAACCGGCTGTATGCTGTGGGCGGGTAAGCCCGGAGGCTGGACTTGGGTCAGGTCTGGTGTGTGCCCCATGGGGACCGGCTGTATGCCGTGGGCGGGTAAGCCTGGAGGCTGGACTGGGGTCGGGTCTGGCACATGCCCGCCAGGCCAGTCTTGACCTGCAGTGGGTTAATTCTGCTAGCTATGACGGGACCTCAGACCTGGCTACCGTGGAGTCCTACGATCCCGTGACTAACACGTGGCAGCCGGAGGTGTCCATGGGCACGAGGCGAAGCTGCCTGGGTGTGGCCGCCTTGCACGGACTCCTGTACTCGGCTGGCGGCTATGACGGGGCCTCCTGCCTGAACAGGTAGTAATTGGGGTTGGGGCCCCAGTGGCTTTGTAGGGTCCACCTCACAAGAAGCGAGTTTGTGTCACCATCATGGAGGTCGTATCTGATGGGGTGTTAAAGGGGGTGATCTGCGAGGCCGCTTCACCCCAGGCCACGGCCACATTGGGCCTGAACTGGCTTTGCTGCCCCAGTCCCTTTTCCTTTCTGGGATCCTTATCTCCAGTCCAGAGGCTGGGCCCAGGTGGGTGTACGCCCAGGCTTTTCCAGGCAGCCAGGGGCCTGTGCCCACCAGCGGGTCCTGGCTGGTAGGACTTTGCGGTCTGAGTCTCTGTGGCTCCTAGGGTAAGATTTCGGCCGTTCTGCTGGGGAGGGCAGGTCCTGGGGCCGGGACGCCTTTCTGTCTCTATTGAGCTGTGGCGGTCCTGGTGCCCACAGTGCCGAACGCTACGATCCCCTGACCGGAACGTGGACATCCGTCGCTGCCATGAGTACCCGGAGGCGCTATGTGCGAGTGGCCACGCTTGGTGGGTGATGGGGCCTGCCTGGGGGGAGTCCCCGCCTTCCCCCACCCTGGAGACCCCACTGCCAGCAGGAGTGCCACGGGCATGTTGACTTTCCGCAGATGGGAACCTGTATGCCGTGGGCGGCTACGACAGCTCCTCACACCTGGCCACTGTGGAGAAGTATGAGCCCCAGGTGCATAGTGCACCCCTCCTGGCCACCCCCTCCTGTGCGCTGCGGGGCCCTCCCCTCTCTGGTCACCCACATCCCACCCATTCCTGGCACCCCACGCTGGAGTTGGGGCTGCGGCAGGGGAGGGATGCCTGTGGCGGGTCTGCCTCCAGCCCCCACCCTCGCCCCCAGGTGAACGCTTGGTCGTCCGTGGCGTCCATGCTAAGCCGACGCAGCTCAGCAGGTGTGGCCGTGCTGGAGGGTGCCCTGTACGTGGCAGGGGGCAATGACGGGACCAGCTGCCTCAACTCGGTAGAGAGATACAGTCCCAAGGCTGGAGCCTGGGAGAGCGTGGCGCCGATGAACATCCGCAGGTCCGCAGTGGGGCTGTGCTGCGGGGAGGGGGTTTTCCCCACTTCAGTGGGCATGTCCCGCCCCCACTGCTTCTCGTGGCGCGGCCCCTCCCCCCGCACCCCTTCCTGCAGCCAGGGGCTCACCCCGCCTGCCCCCCAGGAGCACGCACGACCTGGTGGCCATGGATGGATGGCTGTACGCCGTGGGGGGTAACGATGGTAGCTCCAGCCTCAATTCCATCGAGAAGTACAACCCGAGGACCAACAAGTGGGTGGCCGCGTCCTGCATGTTCACACGGCGTAGCAGTGTGGGCGTGGCGGTGCTGGAGCTGCTCAACTTCCCGCCGCCGTCCTCGCCCACGCTGTCCGTGTCCTCCACCAGCCTCTGACCCCCCCACCCCCAGAGGCCTGCAGCCTCCCACATGCCTTAAGGGGGCCGTGGCCCCCACCAGGGACATCTTGCATCTTCTGTTCACGTCTCTGCGTCCATTCCTTCGTGTCTATATTTAGTTGTTTATTTATTTAGTTATTTATCTTATTTATTGAGGGGTGAGCAGTGCTGCGGCCGCCCGTCCTCCCCTCCACTGCCTGCATGGCGGGCAGCCGGGAGTGACCAGGTGGGGGCCTCGCTGCCCCAGGGCCATTACCTGCTCAGACCCTGCAGGCCGCGGAGCCAGAGGCCCTGGGGCTTTCCAAGCAGCTGCAGACCCCAGCTCGAATTTTGCACACGGCGGGGTCCCGGGAAGGGTAGGGAGCAGGTGTCCTTCCTGTCGTCGTCTGCTTTGTGCCGTCTTCCCTGGATCTTGTAGTGGGTGCACACGTGTGCACTCGGGCCCCACACAGCAATACAAGCCCAACTTGAACAATAAACACATTTCTGGGCTCCTCAGGCTGAGCATCTCTCTGGCTTGTGGGGCAGCTGCGCAACTTTGGGTCCTATCTGGGGGTCCAGGGTGAGGGGCATGGGCGGGTGGCCTGAGATGCTGCACCGGTGTCTGGGGGCTACAAGGCAGAGCTGTGCATCCAGGGAGGGTGGGGGCCATGGAGTCCCTCCCGCTGTAGGTGGGGTTTGCCTGGGCTGGGTCCTGAGGCTGAGGTCCCTGCCACGTCTTGGGCTCTGGGGGTGCGGTGGGGGAGGACAGCACTGCCCCTGCGTATGCTGACTGTCCTGGCCGCCTAGGTGGCACGTGGCCTTCCAGAGTCCCCTTAAGCCTTGAGGACCCTGACGGGTCTGTGGTGAGGGAGCCCAGGCAGGAGGGGAGGCTGGGGTGGCTCTGGCCACTGTCTCCTACGCTGGAATTCCTGCCTCAGCCCTCCCTGCAGTCACCGGTGACTCAGGCTGGCCAGGGTTTAGATGGAAACAGGATGTGTGTGCACATTGTTGGGGGGGTGCTGGAAGGTGGCCCCGAGTTCACAAAGCCTGAGCACAGGCAAGTGGGGTGCCCCTTGCACACGGGAGGCCTTGTCTGGGCCAGAGGGGAGATCACCCCAAGGCTGGCCCCTCGGTGTGGAGGGCCCAGGGCAGAGACCTGGACGGCTCAGGTAGGGGCCAGGCCTCTTCCAGAAAGGCTCCACCCCCGCCCAGCCCTGGGTGACGGGTGGGACGTCCCAGAGCCCCGCCTGCCTGTGGGAGGCGGGGGCAGGAGGCTGTGGACAGGGACCCAGACTTGCCGACCTGCACGACTCTGGCCATGGGGAACAGCCACTGTGTCCCTCAGGCCCCCAGGAGGCTCCGGGCCTCCTTCTCCAGAAAGCCCTCACTGAAGGGAAACAGGTGAGCGGGGTGTGGGTGTGGCCACCTGGGCACAGGGCTCCCCCACCTGCTTCGGGGCCACGAGCTCCCTTGCCTTGTCCCCAGAGAGGACGGCGCACGGATGCCGGCTGGCCTGCTGGGCCCCGAGGCTGCTCGAAGCGGGGACGCCGCCGCCAACAAGCTCTTCCACTACATCCCGGGCACGGTGAGCGCGGCGCACGCGGTGGCTGGGGTCTGGGCGCGTGGCTCTGCCCGGGCGTGTGTGCCGCGTGTCCGTGCAGTTCAGGGTCTTCCCCTCGGCCCGGGGGGATTCAGACCCCCTTAGGTGAGGAGCGGACGCTGACTGCCCCGCCCTGGGGAGCTCATCCGGCCGAAAGTCTGAGCGGAGAGCGAAACCGCGACGCAGGACTGAGTCAGTCGGGAGCGAGCTGGGCGGGGCGGGCCGCGGGCGCGGCCTCCCGGGACCTCCTCCCGCAGGGGACCGGCGCACGCGTCTCTGTCGCTGCAGTGGGGCTGGGGTCGTGCTGGTCGTGTCACTTGACAGTAAGGGGCCTCAGGTGAGCGGTGAGCCAGCCGGCCACCTACGCGGCCTGTTTTTCCCGGGGTGTCCCGCAGGAAGCTGCTGCTGGGTACGGCGGCCCGGTCCACAGCAACCCCTCTGTGCACGCACGGGCCTCCTCCCAGCCTGCCAAGGCCACGCAGCAAGGAGGCATCTCCCGAGCACACACTAGGCCACCTGTCCGTGGAAGGAGCAGAAGAACCCCCATGCCCATCCCCCCGCCCAGGCCTCCGTAGGACTAAGAGTCTTCACAGGGCAGATGCCCATCCCCTTTCAGATGTGCCTGGTGCTGGGTTGAGGGAACAGGAGGAGGAACCTGGCTTCAGGGCAGACAGGAGCCCCCACTGCACCCCTGTCAGGCAGCCTGGATGCTATGTGCAGACCCTAGGAGCGTCTGGGGGAGAGGACCCCTGCCCTGCACTCCTAGGTCCAGCAGCTGGTGTGGCCGTGCAGACCCCGTCACCAACATGCCCCCGCCAGGCAGGAGGCTCGTGCCATACCCTCTCCTGACCTGCAGAGTTTCAGGGTTCCCTGCAGACAACAGGTGCTGGTTTCGGAAACCACACTGCCTCGGAGGAGTGGGCAGGCAGAGGGAGCCAGGCTGGCCTAGGGGTGGGGTCCCTTTGGCTGCATCTCAGACGCTACTCTTTCTGTCCAGGCCCAGGACATGCAGTGGGACCCTGGTGGGGTCCTATGAGGTGTGGTGGGTGGCCCTAGTGGTCCTCCCTTGCCAGGACATGGTAGCCAGAGAGGGAACCCGCTGAGCCTCAGGAAATGGGGCTGGGGGAGGAGCTCGGGGCCAGTCCTGGAGCCAGTGCTCCTCTGCCCTGTGCCTGGGCTCTGCACCCAGTGCTGTGAGCTGGCTCTGCCGGCTCCAAGCTGAGTCCTCCCTGGGGCCCCGAGGCTGAGCTGGGCTGCAGAGCTAGCTGTGTAGCCCTTCCTGGTCTGTGGCCTATTTTTCATGGGTGCCTACCTGGCATCAGTTCCCACGCTGGGTGTGGGTACAGGAGGCCCCACCCAAAGGCGGGAGGCCGGGAAAGCCGATGCGTCTGTCTGTTCACATTCCTGGGCCTGCTCAGGGGCAGCTAAGCTTGGCCAGGGCACAGCAGCGCTGCAGGTAGCCCTTGCCAGCTCCTAGAGGGAGCAGGACACCTTCCCACTTGCCCCTGAGCCTGTGGATCACAGAGCTCTCCAGCCCCAGGTTCACACCCGTCCCCTTTCTGATCTCTAGCCTGGTGATCAAAGCCTGCATTTGTAGAGGACTGTGCCAGGATTGGCTAAGTGTGGCATGGATGTGGATTCCCCTCCCCTCTCAGCACATGCAGTGATACCCACAGCACGTCCCAGGCCCTGTCTTAGGCTCTGGGGACACAGAAGTGAACGGAATAGACAACCCCTGTTCTCACGGTGCTCCCATTCCCACGGCAGAGACAGACGACGGGGCAAATAAATAGAAGATCCAGTGAGAAGGGTGGGGTTGGTGCTAAGGAGAAAAACAGAGGGGATGGGTGCAGAGGATCAGGGAAGGCTGGAATTTTAGAGGGGCTTTCAGAAAAAGCCCCTTGGAGCAGGTGATGTCTGAGCAAAGCTGCTAAGCGGGTAAGGAAGGGGGTTGGGGCTGAGCGGTCCCAAAGCGGGAAAAGCACATGCAGTGGCCGGAGAGCGGGGGTCTGACCCCTCGGGGCACTGCCAGGACCCGGCTGTCACCTGAGCAAGCGGCCAGCACACACTCAGGGGATCGACCCCAGAAATCTCACATCTTTCAGGCTGGGGGCTGGAAATGGGCGGCGCTGAGAACATTGACACTGAGGAAATTGACAAACGTTACAAATCAGGGCATTGGTGTGTTTCTGTGTCTGTTTTTTGTAGAACCAGGTGTTAAACGTTTACCAGCCAATACTGGAGACGTAGGAGGGTTTTGAGTGTTACCCAGACACCCCCAAATTCTTCTAACAAGGCTTCAGAGGTTGAATAACCAAAGACATGTTACACAGCTTAGGAAATAATGAAGATAGGATTTAATCCACTGAGTTCAAATCTCACCATCTCTACCACTAGACCAGGCAGCTCTAGCTCTGTGTGGGGAAGTGTGTCTGTGTGTGTGTATGCACGCACATGAGTGTGTGCACAAGTGTGTATGTGTATGTGTGTGTGTGTATGCACATGTGTATATGTGCGTGTGTGTGCACGTATTTGTGCACTGTGTATGTGTGCATGCATGTGTGTGTATGCATGTGTATATGCATGTGCACACATGTGTGCACACGTGTATGTGTATACATGTGTTGGTGTATTGGTGTGTGGATGTGTATGCATGTATGCACATGTGTGCATGTGTGTGCAAGTGTACATGTGCATGTATGTATGCATATGCGTGCATGTGTGTACACATGTGTATAGGTGTGCATTGTGTATGTGTGCGCATGTGTACATGTGTATGTGTGCAGTGCATGCATGTGTGTACATGTGTATATGTGTGCACACGTGTATATGTGCACATGACACGTGTATGTGTATATATGTGTTTTGGTGTATGTCTCTGTGTGTGGACATGTATGCATCTGTGTGTATGTGTGCAAGTGCATATGTGTGCACGTGTGTATCCATGCATATGCGTGAATGTGTGTGGACGTGTGTGGGTACATGTGTGTATGCGTCTGTATGTGTCTGTATTGTGTGGCATGTGTGTGTCTATGTGTATGTGTATGCATATGTGCGTGTATGCATGTGTGTGTGTGTGCGTGCATATATGGATACATGCATGTTGCCTGTATGTGCACATATCGGGGGTGTGTGCATGTACGTGTATGCAAACGTGCATGTATGCATATATGTATGCACGTGTGTGTGTAAGTTCTGCCATGACTTTTCCTGTGGAGAGGCTCAGTGTGCAGTTTCTATGCCTGGGGGAGGCTGTTCTTCACATATGTGTTGGGTGGCTGTGCACAGGCAGACCATGCCTATAGTCCTGTAGCTGTGTGGATGCCAGCAGAGGGGGTGAGGAGCCCAGGCGAGGCCCCTCCCCTGAGCGCTGCCCCTCCTAGGACATCCTGGACCTGCAGAACCAGCGAGGAAACCTGGAGCAGCCGTTCCTGAGTGTGTTCAAGAAGGCGCGGCGGAGGGTGCCTGTGAGGAACCTGGGAAAGGTCGTACATTACGCCAAGGTCCAGCTGCAGTTCCAGCACAGCCAGGTGGGGGCCGGGCCGGGCCGGGCTGGGGGGAGCACGCTCCGGGTGCAGCATCCCCACCAGCCTGGGGCTCCCCAGACCCTGCACTGACGACCCTGCTGCCCGCGCAGGATGTCAGCGACTGCTACCTGGAGCTGTTCCCCGCCCACCTGTACTTCCAGGCCCACGGCTCGGAAGGACTCACCTTTCAGGTGAGGCAGTGGGCGGTGGGGGTGGGGCCATGGCCACCCTTCCCTCCGTGGATCCCTGAAGCTCCTACCCTGTGCCTGGCAGGGGCTGTTACCACTGACGGAGCTGAGCGTCTGCCTGGTGGAGGGGTCCCGAGAGCACGCCTTCCAGATCACAGGTGTTTGGGATGCTCCCCGGGCCCCCAGAGGCACTCGTGACCCAGGACTTGGAGAGGGGCCTGCCCTGTGGGCTGTGGGGCATGTGTGTGTATGTGTGTGCCCTCTCTGCCCCGCCCGCAGGCCCGCTGCCCGCACCCCTCCTGGTGCTCTGCCCCAGCCGGGCCGAGCTGGACCGCTGGCTTTACCACCTGGAGAAGCAGACGGCCCTCCTTGGGGGGCTGCAACACTGCCACTTGGCACCACCACAGGTCAGTGCCAGGGACCCCACGCCCCTCCCCACCCAGATCCTCGCAGCCTGCTCTGACCTCCTCCTCACAGGGGTCCTGTGGAGAAGAGCTCCCCTGGACTCTGCAACGCCGCCTAACCCGGTTGCGGACGGCGTCAGGGCACGAACCCGGCGGCAGCGCTGTCTGTGCCTCAAGGGTCAAGCTGCAGCACCTGCCCGCACAGGTGGGTGGGAGGTGCATGGGGCTGTAGGGGGACGGGAGGGGTGCAGGGTGCTGGGTAGGGCAGGGACTGGCCCTGGGTGCACAGCAGCTCAGCCCCTGCATCGTTTGACGCCCCCCACTCAGGAGCAGTGGGACCGGCTCTTGGTCCTGTACCCGACGTCCCTGGCCATTTTCTCCGAGGAGCTGGACGAGCTTTGCTTCAAGGTGGGCCCCTCCCCACTGTGGGCCCGCCCCAGGGAGGCACCTGTGTCGGGGTGGAAGGGGGCGGCCGTGCAGGAGGAACCTGTATTTCGGGGCCTGTTGAGACAGAGCGCGAGGCCCGCAGTCCTGGTCAGTCTGGTCTCCCCGTGACGTGGAGGAGCCCCTGCCCACCCTGAGCTTCTCACCCTGAGGTTCTTGACCGTCACCCTGGGGCAGGCAGCACGGGGCTGAGAGCCCCTCCTGGGGACTCCCTCGTGTGTGCCTGCCCGTGAGGGGTGTGTGTGCACACGTGTGTGTGCCTGTGTCCTCCAGGGCAGGCACCGGGAAGGGGGTGTGCACTCATGGTAACCTTCAATCACTGAGGAACAAACACAGGGCCCTCCCTGTGGTTCCCCCGGCCCAACTTCCTCTCTGGGGACCCCAGGAGGCCAGTCCTGCGGCTTTGTATGTCTGCCCCTAGCCAGCGAAGGTCCCCCCGCCAGGGCTAGCAGTGGCCCCAGGACAGATGGGACCCACTGGCCTCCCTCAGGGTGGTGGCCTCGGTGCCCAGCTCTCCAAGTACCCAGCCAAGCTCTGGAGGGCACGAGGGTGGGACAAAGCCAGGCGGGGCCCCGGGGCTGCCCCCACAAAGGCCTGGCCCTCAGTCTCCGCCCCCACAGGGGGAGCTCCCACTCCGTGCGGTCCACGTCAACCTGGAGGAGAAGGAGAAGCAGATCCACTCCTTCCTGATCGAAGGTGGGGCCCTGACCCCAGTTCTGCCTCCTGCCTGGCCAGGCCATGGTGGGGCGGGAGCCTGGGGGACCCCTGGCTCTTTAGTGGGGGTGCTGAGGGATACACCCCACCCTGCCAGCCCCTCACAGCGTCTGTGTGCCAGGCCCCCTCATCAACACCATCCGCGTGGTGTGCGCCAGCTACGAGGACTACAGCCACTGGCTGCTGTGCCTTCGTGCCGTCACCCACAGGGAGGGGGCCCCGCCGCTGCCTGGCGCCAAGAGCTTCCCAGGGCTGCAGGTGAGGCATCAGCAGGCCCCACAGCCCAGGTCCTGGGCAGTGGTAAAAATGGGGCAGCAGACCGGGCGCTGTGGCTCAAGCCTGTAATCCCAGCACTTTGGGAGGCCAAGGCGGGTGGATCATGAGGTCAGGATATCGAAACCATCCTGGCTAACATGGTGAAACCCCGTCTCTACTAAAAAATACAAAAAACTAGCCGGGTGAGGTGGCGGCGCCTGTAGTCCCAGCTACTCCGAGGCTGAGGCAGGAGAATGGTGTGAACCCGGGAGGCGGAGCTTGCAGTGAGCCGAGATCTCGCCACCGCACTCCAGCCTGGGTGACACAGAGAGACTCCGTCTCAAAACAAACAAACAAATAATTAGCCAGGCGTGGTGATGCACCCCTGTAATCCCAGCTACTCAGGAGGCTGAGGCATGAGAATCGCTTGACCTGGGAGGCAGAGGTTGCAGTGAGCCGAGATTGTGCCACTGCACTTCGGCCTGGGAGACAGAACAAGACTCTGTCCCAAAAAGAAAAAAGCGGGGGCAGCAGGGTAGGTCCAGGCAGGGGCAGGTGGGGAGGGGGTCCAGCCCTCACTCACCCCCACTCACTGCCCACCCAGGTTACGGGCAGCGGCCGAGGCTCACTGTCCTCAGGCGGACGGACCAGCTGGGACTCGGGGTGCCTGGTGCCCCCCTCCACACGCACCAGCCACTCCTTGCCTGAGTCCTCAGTGCCATCCACTGTGGGCTGCTCCTCCCAGCACACACCGGTGAGTGCTTACGGGGTGGCAGACGAAAGTGGGGCAGAAGACTGTCGGGTGTGTGTTGGGGACCCTGGTTCGTCAGGGGAACTCAGACTGGAGGGAGCCCCTTGCAGCCTCAGAGAGTTGCACAGGAGAGGGGCCAAGGGGCTCTCTGTGGAAGGTTTGTGGTCCCCACAGGACCAGGCCAACTCTGACCGCACCAGCATTGGCCGACGGAGGACTGAGCTGAGACGTAGCAGCAGCCGGTCACCCAGGAGCAAGGCCCGGGCAGAGGGCCGCGGCCCTGCCACCCCACTGCACCTGGACCTGACCCAGGTGGGCCCAGCACACCCACCCAGCCCCTGGCCTGGTTCCCACCATTCCGCACCACTGGCCTCTGTCTCTGGGCCTAGTTGTCCTGGCGCCACCCAGAGGTGTCTTGCACAGAGAAGGGGTGGCCTAGGCTGCTTCTAGCCAAGAAGCCCATCTCTCCCACCTCTGCCCTGCAGCTGAACAGGCTGAGCCTGGAGAACAGCCCAGACGCCCCTGACCACGCTTCGGAAACTTCACACTCACCCCTCTATGCTGACCCCTACACGCCCCCCGCCACCTCCCACCGCAGGGTCACCGATGTCCGGGGCCTGGAGGAGGTCAGGCCCCTGCTGGGCGACAGAAAGGGCGGGAGGTGCCTGCAGCCTGAGGTTGGGGAGGTCTAGACCGTGCCTCTCGGCCTGGGGTCTGGGGCTGCCCCGAGCCTGAGGTCTGTTCAGGCTCTGATGGGAGGTTGAGGTTCTGGGGGTCCCTGGATGCCACTGAGGCCCCAGCCCAGGCTCTCCTGGCAGTTCCTCAGTGCCATGCAGAGCTCACCTGGACCTGTGCCCTTGAGCCCACTCCCCTTGGTGCCTGTGTCTGTGCCTGCCTCTGACCCCGGCTCCAGCTCCTCTGGCCCCTCGGGCCCCCACTTGCTCTCCAAGAAGGGAGTCCTGCAGTCCAGAGCCTCTCAGAGACACCGGGGCTCAGCCAAGGACGGGGGGCCGCAGCCCCCAGACTCCCCTCAGCTTGTGAGTAGCAGTCCTCACGCCAGTGTGCCCTGCGCTCCGGGGTGCTGGGGGCGCTGGTGTGGGGCCTCCTGGGACTCTGAGGGAACAGGGAGGGAAACAGGAGGACGGGGGCAGATGGAGACCGGGGGGCCAGCAGGGAGGTGGGGAGACGGGACTGGGGAGGGAGAGCAGGGGGACGTGGGTGATGCCAACCCGGGGGGTGGGGGTCTGCACATCGACCGGCCGTCTCCAAGCTCCCTGCCTGGGGCTGTACCTGGCTCTCAGACTGGCGGTTTGGGCTTCCCAGGTCTCCTCTGCCAGGGAAGGTTTGCCTGAACCCCGGCTGCCTCTGACAGGTGAGTGAGGGTCCTGCCTCCTGGGGTGAGTGCCTGTTGCCTGCCACAGGCTGACACATCTCTGCCTTCCCTACTAGATGGCTGGTCCTCCAGGAGGAGCCAGGGCCCCGGCTACGACCACCTCTGGGACGAGACTTTGTCTTCCTCCCACCAGAAGTGCCCCCAGCTTGGAGGGCCTGAGGCCAGTGCGGGTCTGGTGCAGTGGATCTGATGGCCACAGTGAGGCCGGCTCTCAGGACCACCCTCACCAAGCTCCAGGGTACCCGCCCCTCTAATCCACTTCAAATTACAAGTCAGGGTCTGAACCCAGTGTGATGGGGGGGGTCTCCGGGGCCCTGAGTTCAGAGCCTGTCCCTCAGTTCCTGCTCCTCAGTGCCAGCAGCTGGGGCAGGGTGGGGCAGGAAGGGCTCACCCCAAGGATGCCCTGGCTGGCGAGGTGGGTCACAGGTCAGGGAAGTCCTGGCCATCCACAGGGTCGGCCCTCAGCTCAGCTCGCCAGGAGTCGGGGGGAGACTCACTGGGAGTGGGAGGGGGGCGGCATGGGCGTGAAGGTCGGAGGAAAGAGAAAGGTCAGCAGGGTCAGAGTATGTGAGGTCAGAGGGCATGAGGGTCACAGGTCAGCAAGGTGTGAGGAGCACTGGCCAGGGTGTCCTAAGGAGGAGGGCGGGTGGGTCCTTGCATGGCCTGGGCATGCGCCATAGGGCAGCACGGGAGATGCTGACACCACCGGACGAGAAAGAACAAAAAGAGAAAAGAGAGAAGAGAGAGAAGAGAAGGAAAGAGAGAGAGAACGAGGAAAAGAAGAAAGAAAAAGAAAAGAAAGAATTTTATTGGTGCCGCGCACACGTGTTCTCCGCTCAGCAGCCAGGATCTCCCACAGTCTTGAGGGCCCTGCACACACTGCCTTGGCAGGACCCCCACCCGGGGATCCCCACCTGGCACCCAGCCAGGCAGCCCCCTTCCTCTGCCACCTTCGGCCCCTCACCGACCTTCCCAACTCGTCTCTGACTCCCCTTGGCCGTGGGCCCCCAGCTGCCCCACAGGAGCCGCCGAGACAACCCCAGGAGCCCAGCCCTCCATCTGATGCCGACAAATTCTCCCTCTGCACCTGCACCCAGGGCTTCCCAGGGAGGGGCTCACAGCTCTGCCACAGACCCCCACCCTGCAGGGGCCGCCGGGCTGCCTTCACTGTCTAAGCTCAGAGAGGCCTTGGCCACAGTCCCTTGAGGATCAAGAGTGATGGGCCTTGGAGCCCTTGGCAGCCCGGCCCACCTGTGAGGAGGCCGCCCTGTGTCCTCGCCCCTCCGTTTGCCCAGAGCTCCAGCCACAGCCTCTCGCTGCTCAGACCCCTCCAGGGTCCAAGTCCTGCCCTGCCACTCAGCCCCCACTGCATCCCGGAAGAAATGCAGGGTGTGGTTAAATGTGATTTCAGATAAACAACAAATAACTTCTTAGTAAAATGACCTCCCCACTATTGCGTGTCTGAAATTAACCGAATGCCCTGTGTTCTCATCTGTGAATCTGGCCACCCTCCTATCCAGCCACCTGGCTCCCTCCACCCACCCAGACTTTAGCACCTTCCCTCCCAGGCGTGGGGAGTGGCCGTGGCCACTGGCTGGATCCTCAGGTGAGTCCGAGGGAGCAGCACCAGGACACGCCCCCCTCCTGGACACCGTAGAAGACAGGGGTCAGAGGGCTCGGGCAAGGGTGGCACCTCGTCCCGTCCTGGGTGCCTGTGGTCGTCTCCTCATCCCGCATCTCCCTGGCCCGGGCCTGGCTCCTAGGAGCTGGGGCTGTGGCGCTCTTGCCCCACCTGCCGGCGGAAGTAGCGGATGGCAGAGATGGTGCCGATGTTGGCCAGCAAGACTGTAAGAGAAGCACAGGGTCTCCTGAGGGCCAGCTTAGCTGTGACCACCGTCTGCCCGCAAGACCCAGCCCTCAAAGGGCGGGCTAGGCCGGTGCGGCCAGGGCCACAGCTCAGCCTGGGAGGAGCAGGTCAGGGGAGAGCCCTGGGGCCCCCATGCACCCCTCGTCCTGCCAGTGCCCCTCGGTCTGGCTTCTAGCCACAGCTCCCTCTGCCCCCAGCACCCGAACCTGTTTTCCAAGCGTCTGGGGTGTGCAGATCTGATGTCCTCACAGCCCAGGTGGCAAGGGCTACAAACACCAGGCACATGTCATTCTGGCTGAAGGCAAATGACGGGACAGGCCCCCGGAGCTCCGCTAGGAGAGAAGCTCACCGTCAGCCCCACGCCTGCACTTAGAGACGGCCCCGCACATGCCCACCCGGAACTGCCTGCACCGCCCCAACCCCGGGAACTGCCTCCCCCCAACCCCGGGAACTGCCTCCCCCCAACCCCGGGAACTGCCTCCCCCCAACCCCGGGAACTGCCTCCCCCCAACCCCGGGAACTGCCTCCCCCCAA
>NC_037668.1:29970998-29980089 GCF_003255815.1 Theropithecus gelada
CCCCGGGAACCGCCTCCCCCCCAACCCCGGGAACCGCCTCCCCCCCGCCAGTCCCGGGAACCGCCTCTCCCACCCCAATCCCGGGAACTGCCTGCCCCGCACACGCCCGCCCTGGGAACCGCCTGTGCCAGACACATCCACCCTGGGACATGTCTGTCGTAAGAGACATTTGTCCTGGACACGTCTTCCCGGGAACTGCCTGCCCCGGGGGCCACGTGCCCCGGAAACCGCCTGCCCTGGACGTGTCTGTCGGAGTCACATCTGCCCCGTGCTTCCTCTGCCTGAGACTTGGGTGACCTGGTTGAGTTGGGCCAGTTTGGGGGGACTGCCTGTGGAGCCCCCGTTTTCTGGTCTGTGAAGCATCTCCCAGAGGAGATGAGTGTGAGATGTCGCCTCGCAGATGCCTGACCCTGAAGGCAGCGAGGCCGGGGCGGGAACCCTGCCAGAGGCTGGGGGAGGGACGCTGTCGTCCCGTGGGCCCGAACACAGGGCAATGGCCAGTGCAGAGCCAGCCCCCTGAACAACCCGGGCGCCTGGCCTGGGCCGCCCCGTCTGGACTGTGTCCTGGGGTGACTGGGGGCTGGCCCCCAGGCTCCCCTGCCAGGAGATGACCTGAGCCCTGCCTGCCCCTCCCCAGTGGCCCCCTCCCTGGCCAAGCTCCCTGGACAGTGTTTGCCTGGGACCTGGACGGGGATCCGAGAACACGTACCTGCCCGCCTAAGAGCCAGGTGGAGCCGCTCTACTGTGGCTGGCTTGAGGGGGGTCCCCGGCCCCGCGCCCTGGAAGGCCGATCTGGGAGGCTCCGGGGCCTGCAGCTGGGGCGGGACAGCCGGCCCTAGCACGCCCTCAAGCCTGTCGTCCCCGAAGAAGTGTTCATAGACCTCAGGGATGGAGATGGGCACAGGGTCTCCAGGTACGGGGGCCGGTATAGGATCAGCTCTTGGGAGTGGCGCCGGGGACCCCCGCTGCCTCGGCCTCTGGGCTCCAGTGTCTTGGAAGAAGAATTCGCACATGTCCGGCCACTGGATGCCTGCCGGATCCTGACCGGCTGCTGCCGCCTCAGCATCCTCGTCCTCCTGGATGGTGTCACAGAAGAAGAACTCGTAGGCCTCCGGGAGGGTCACGGCAAAGCTGCGCCCGGGCCGGGCCCTCATCACGGCAGAGGGAGGGGGGCGAGGCAGGTGCTTGAGGATCCGAGGCTGGTGGGGCCGGGGACCGACGGCCACAGCATCCCAGGCTCCGGGCCCCCCGTGGCCCCCAGTTGCTGTCCGGGGGGCTGAGGGCCTGGCTGTGGCCGATGGGGCTAGGCCTGAGGCCTCTCCTGGGCCTGGCTTGTTGGGGCCGGGCCCAGCCACGGAGAAGCGCACTTTCTTCTTCTTGGGGACTTGGGTGAGACCCAGTGCGGGCTCCCCAGAGCGGTATCCAGGGGCCCCTGCTGAGGGCACAGACACAACCACCTCTGTCTCCACATCAGGCCCAGCTCTGCGGGTGGGAGACCAGGCGGGGCCAGCGGCATCAGCTGTGGGAACAGGGGTAGACACAAGCCTGCTGGACTCGGTCACCCTCGGCACAGCCTCTGAGACAGGTGGAGATGAAGCCACCTCTAGCTTAGCCACTAGGCCTGCTGTCGGCAAGGCCATGTCCAGGCCATGCTCGGAGGCAGGTGTGGACACAGCCGTGTCCATGTCAGGTTGCAGCGTGGAGACGGGTGTAGACAGGGCCACACTGGACTGAGGCTCAGAAGTCAGTGTGGACACAGCCGTGTCAGGTTGTGGCTCAGAGGCAGGTGTGGACACAGCCAGGTCTGACTTAGCCCATGAGACATCTGGGTGGGCTTCCTGGGCAGGTGTGGACCCCGTGTGCAGCTCAGCTCGGGGAGGGGTTCTGATCTGGTCTGTGCCTTGCTCAGTCACAGGGACGGGTGTAGATAGGCCCAAATCTGGCCCTGGCTCAGGAGCTCCTGTAGGGCCTGGCCCCAGCTCCTCCTGCCTGGCTTTGGCCGTCAGCTTTGCCGTCTCAGGACTGGCCGCGGGGAGCAGCGGGGAGCCCGTCCGGGCAGAGGTAGAGGCCCCTGCGTGCCCACCCCCCTTGGCACCCACAGCTCGCCTCTTCTTCCGGCTGGGGCTCCGTGGTGGGCCTCCAGGGCTATCGAGGGGCCTCTGGGAGCCAGTGCTGTGGCCAGGGGACTCGGGACTCCGAGGGGGCTCACCAGGGGGCCGTGGGGCAGGGCCCTGCAGAAGCCTCTGCATCTGGTCTCCAGAAGACGCCGGACCAGGGCAGGATGAGCACTGGCCGGGAGGGCTGGCGCCGGGGCCGAGGGACGGTGGAGCCTCTGCCCGTGTGGACGTGCTGGGTGTCTGCTGACCGGTCCCCAGGGCCAAGACAGGCTCACACAGAGACCTGCTGACCAGCTGCTGTGTGGCCACGTCCTCCCCCTCGCAGCCCCGCCAGCTCCGCCCTCCTGCAGCTGTCTGCCCAGTTGGGAGAGGCGGGGGCCTGGGGGGACTGCTGCCACTGCTGTCCCCTTGGTCAATGTCACTGGACAAGGGCTCGTCCCCAGAGGCCAGGCCAGCCTGCAGGAGGCCACACTCATCGGCGGTGGCTGAGAACTCGGCCCAGTCCTGGTCACTCAGCTGGACGCTGTACTGGAAATTTTCCATGTGGGGTCAGCAGAGGCACTGGAGGGTAGCAGAATGGGTCCAGTGGGGTCTTCGTGCGTTCAGGCCCCAGGCACTACACTGCACATGCGGCTCCTGCCGCACGAGACCCGGGGGTTCCACCGCCTCGGGGCTCCATCTGGGCCCTGAAAGGAAGAGAACATCTCGAGGGGAGGGTCGCGCTTCCCTCAAACGTAGTGGTGACGATTTCCAAGTTAGAAGATCCCCAGCTCCCATGACCCTAATTCCCAACGCACCCCAAATGATAGCTGTGTGATGATTACATCACATAGTGTGTTACGTTTCTAGAATCTAGGATGATTTTCTACCAGTGAAGTTATAAAACCAGCCGCCCTCAGGGTCGAACGCTCAGTTTCCCATCACACCTTAGCTGGGGCGGCCTCACTTCCTCCACCTTCTGCCAGAGCTGACTTTACACGGCAAAGCACCTTTCAGGGTCCACCCAATGGGACCAGTGCGCTCGGGAGGCGGGCGGCCCTGGGCCATCCTAGGGCGCCCCAGCTGGCAGCTGGCCACAGGAGAGGTTTGCAGGGCCCAGCAGGTACCCAGCCCTCGGTGATGACCTTCCGATCGCATTGGCTGGGCCAGGCTATTCTCTGAGCTCCAGGTGGTGCTCACCAGAGCTGGCCCCGGTCAGCAGGGAGAGCCTGGGCAGGAGGTGCAGGGTGCAATGGGTCTCTTGACCCAGCAACCACCTCGGGCCGTCCTCGAGGTCTGCAGCACAACCCAGGCCTGCCTGGCTGCTCAGGGTGCCTTCCTTTGCCCCATCTCAGAGAAGCAAGGAGAGCCTAGCCAGCTGTCGGGTCTATCCCTACTGACCTCGGCCTCAGGTCAGCCCCTCTGGACCCAGGGGGTAGGAAGTCCCTTTGGCAGGGACAGAGTCCTGAGACGGAGGCCAGGGATGGTGGCTTCCCGCCCACTGACCTTCGCCCTCCTCTCTGGTCTCTGGAGAAACC
This sequence comes from Theropithecus gelada, assembly GCF_003255815.1. Lineage (NCBI taxonomy): Eukaryota > Metazoa > Chordata > Mammalia > Primates > Cercopithecidae > Theropithecus > Theropithecus gelada. The sequence continues at coordinate 29,974,633 of NC_037668.1, forward strand.
TCTGTGGTGGTTGTTGCCATTGGGACCCCTTGGGTCAGGAGCAAGCAGCTGACCTTGTCCTACCTGGGTCCCGGCGGCCAAGCTGGGGGTCTGAGCTGCCCATCCCAGGGCGGCATGGTGCTAGGCTGGCTGGACAGGCTCCACCCCCGTGCCAAAAATACCACGTCCCTGTGGTCACACGTGACTTGTGCCAGCCATCAGGGTCCAGGCCACAAATAGATGGCATTTGAGGGCCCTCCAGCTACAGTACGTGAGAACGACTTCCTGGCACGGAGCCGGGCCGAGGTGAGGTCAGACACAGGCCGGACGACGCTGACCCGCAGGCAGCACCGCTCAGTTCCCGTGCTTCCGCCACCCACAGTGAAACCTCAGACCTGCCCTCCCTGCCACCCCTGGAATGTTCCTGGCCTGCTTTTGAGATGGCCTCTGTGTCCTAGCCAGGGCTTGTGCCTCCCTGTCCTGACCTCCGGGGCTCATGTGAAGGTGAGTGGCCTGTGTAGCCACACAGCCAGGGAGCGTCAGGGTCAGGTGTCCCCATGCCCAGCTCTGCTCAGCTGCACCCTCCAGGCTGTCCTGACCTTGGGGTTCACGGTGCCCATTCCCAGGCCGGTTCCGAGCCAGGGGACAAGAAGACAGGGCAAGAGATCCGACAATAAACATCCAATCTAACAGGCAGATGAGCTCAGCTCCGACGGCAGCTCTCCCGAGAAGGAAGTAGGGAGAGGGGTGGCTGGGGGGGCCAGGGATCTCTCTAAGGAGGGGTTTGGACCTGGAAGTTCTTGGGAGTCCAGGGCACAGGACTAGGAGACTGGGGCCTGCACTGTGAGGGGTGGCAGCGAGAGCCGGGCGTGCGGAAAGTGCCGCCTGGTGCCACACGATGCTTTTCCAGACAGTAGCTACCACAAGGCCGCAGGACACGGCGTCCCGCCACCCAGGGCCAGCCTGGCCTGAGCTTTCACAAGTGGAATCGCACCCTGCATCCCTTTCTGCGTCTGCGTCCTCGGGTCCACGCTGCGCTCGGGAGACAGCTGCCGTGCGGACGAGGCCGTCCTGCGTGAATGCCGCACGCGGCTGTGCCATTTCCCGTGGGTGGTGATGTGGGTAATTTCCAGTTTGCAGCTACCACACGCGGTGTGGCCGTGAATGTCTGGAAATGCTCCTTTCGGCAAACCTCTCGCATTTCCAGGACGCGTGGGGTCAGCGTCAGAAGGCGCCGCCCCGTTGGCCAGGCGAGGCTGGAGTTGTGCAGGAGCTGCACGTCTGCTTCTGGGCGGCGCCTCTCGGCTCTGGCCGCCTCCCTGTGCCTCCTCCTCTGGACGAGCTCTTCACTGAACTCTTGTACTGGGGAATCTTCTCCCTCTCTGCCTCCACTTTCCACCCTCTTAACGGTACCTTTGTTTGCTTGTTTGTTTGAGACGGAGTTTCACTCTTGTTGCCCAGGCTGATGTGAAATGGCAAAATCTCAGCTCACTGCAACCTCCGCCTCCCAGGTTGAAGAGATTCTCCTGCCTCAGCCTCCTGAGTAGCTGGGATTACAGACAGGCGCCACCACACCCGGCTAATTTTGTGTTTCTAGTAGAGACGGGGTTTCTCCATGTTTCCCAGGCTGCTCTCAAACTCCTGACCTCAGGTGATCCGCCCACCTCGGCCTCCCAAAGTGCTGGGATTACAGGTGTGGGCCACCACGTCTGGCCTATTCCCTCTTTTTTTTTTTTTTTTGTTGACACAGAGTCTCACTCTGTCGCCCAGGCTGGAGTACAGTGGTGCGATCTCAGCTCACTGCAACCTCCGCCTCCCAGGTTCACGCCATTCTTCTGTCTCAGCCTCCAGAGTAGCTGGGACTATAGGCGCCCGCCACCATGCCTGGCTAATTTTTTTTGTATTTTTAGTAGAGACAGGGTTCACTGTGTTAGCCAGGCTGGTCTCAATCTCCTGACCTCGTGATCCACCCGTCTCCGCCTCCCACAGTGCTGGGATTACAGGCATGAACCACCACACCTGGTCTATTCCTTCATTTAAAAAAAAAACTTCATTGTGTTGCCTTTCACGCTCGGCTCTGCCACACACCTGGCGTTGACTTTTGTGGACGGTGGGAGGTGGGGGGCACGGGGCTCCTCTCTGTCTTCACGTGCACGCCCAGCTGATCCAGCACCACATCCTGGGTGGGCATCCAGGCCCACGTGGACCATCACGAGATGAGAAGGCTTTGGCGCTTGGGACAGGAAAGGTAGGGAGGCCCATGGCAAGGCAGGGAGCTGTGGGAGAAGGTCTAGGGCTGCGGAGGGAAGGGCCCTACCCTGAGGCCTTTTCACACCAGCTATCAGTGGAGCTGGCCTGAGGCTTCAGCGGGAAGCCCTTCTCTGCGCTCCAGCCCAGTATGAACCTTCCTGGTGGGAGCGGCAGGGGGATGGCAGCTGTAGGATGAGGAATAGCCAGGGCCCCCCTCCACTTCAGGCAGCAGCACCCTTCAGGCCGGGGAGGAAGAAGAACCCAGGTCTATGGTGGAGGCAGAGAGGAGCCCCGGGGCCTGCCCGGCCGAGTCCCCTGGGAGGACGGGGCATGCTGTGCCCCCAGCGGCCACCAGAGGGCACCAGGCCCCCACTGCGCAGCGACGGGGTTGGCTCTGCGGCTCCTGCCCTGGTCAGGGGGTCCCGGGCCCTGCCCCTCGTCTGGGCGGGCAGGGGGTGAGAAGGGCGCCTCTTGGGGGATTACTAGGCTCCCCTTCCTGAAGCCACGTAGCCCTGGTGGAAGCCCTGGACCCTGCGGCAGTCAGGGAGCGAGACCGGGTTTCACTGTGTCGCCCAGGCTGGAGTGCAGCGGCGCCATCCCAGCTCCCTGCAGCCTCGACCTCCCAGGCTCCAGTGATCCTCCCGCCTCAGCCTTCCGAGTAGCTGGGACCACAGGCCCCATCGCCAAGCCCGGCCTCCTTTTCAGTTTTTATAGCTTTATTGAAGTATAATTAACACGTAATACACTCCAAGTATTTATTTATTTACTGTCTGAGATGGAGTCCCACGCTGTCGCCCAGGCTGGAGTGTAGTGGCTCCATCTCGGCTCACTGCAGCCTCCGCCTCCCAGGTTCCAGTGATTCCCCTGCCTCAGCCTCTCAAGTAGCTGGGACTACAGGCGCCCGCCACCATGTCAGGAGAATTTTTGTATTTTTAGTAGAGATGGGGTTTTGCCATGTTAGCCAGGCCGGTCTCAAACTCCTGACCTCAAGTGACCTGCCCGTCTTGGCCCCCCAAAGTGCTGGACGGCAGGCGCGAGCCACCACGCCCGGCCCACTTCAACTATTTAAAGTGTGCAGTTTGCTAGGTTTGGACACGTATACCCCTGGGAGCCCCCACAAACATCTCCGACACTCCCAAATGTTCCTTCGGCCCCTTGGTGATTCTTTCCCTCCCCACACTCAGGCAACCACGAATCTGCTGTTCCGGCATAGTAAGTCGCGCCGGCTAGAATCATCCACTGGGCCCTCCTTTGTACAGGACAGAAGAGTAGGACACGCCTGTCCTCGGTGACAGCGTTTCTTAGACGCCCACCCACACTGTGGTGTATGCTCATTGTTACTTTTTATAAAAAGTGTTCCATTGCTGGATACACTGCAATTTCTGTATCCATTCCTCTGTTGAAGGACATTTGGATTATTTCTAGTTTGGGGCTCTCACAGGTAAAACTGCCACGAACATTTGTGTACAAGTGTTCGCAGTGTGAAAGGAAAATGAATCTTGGGATCCCCCAAATCACTGAGCCAAACGGAAGAGTCAAGCTGGCAACTGCTTAGGGCCAACCAGCCTTCTGTTCTAGTCTTTAAAAAGACAGCTAAGATTTTAAAAAATAAAAAAGCTGCCTAACTCCCTCAGGATGTGTTCACAGGGAAATTCCCTGCAGACACAGGAGGGACAGAATTTCAAGCCATTCCTCTGCTCTGCTCACTGAGATCTATGAACATCCGATGGCTTTCTTTGGAAAGGCTAATCAGACACAAAAGAATGCGACCCTTTGTTTTACCACCTGTGACCTAGAAGCCGTCTCCCCTCTTCAAATTGTCTCGCCTCTTGGGACTGAACCAATATACATCTTACACATATTACTCGCATATTATTGAAGTCTCGTGTCTTCCTGAAATGTAGAAAACCCAGCGTACCCCAGCCACCTCGGGCACGTGTCGTCAGGACCTCCTGAGGCTGTGTCATGGGCACGTCCTTAACCTTGGCAAAATCAACTTTCTTTTTTTTTTTTCTGAGACAGATTCTCCCTCTGTCGCCCAGGTTGGAGTGCAGTGGTGCGATCTCGGCTCATTGCAAGCTCCACCTCCCAGGTTCACGCCATTCTCCTGCCTCAGCCTCCCGAATAGCTGGGACTACAGACGCCCGCCACCACGCCCGGCTAATTTATTCTGTGTTTTTAGTAGAGACGGAGTTTCACTGTGTTAGCCAGGATGGTCTCGATCTCCTGACCTCGTGATCCACCCACTTTGGCCTCCCAAAGTGCTGGAATTACAGGCGTGAGCCACCGCGCCTAGCCGGCAAAACCAACTTTCCGAATGGAGTCAGACCTGTCTCAGATACGTGGGGGTGGCAGTGTAGACACAGCTTTCCTTTCTCTTGAGTACATACTCAGAATTGGAGTGGCTGGGTCATGTGATAGGTATATATTTAACTTTTTGAGAAACTGCCAAACCATCTTCCAGTGTGGTTGTAGAATTATTTATTCCCACTAGAGGTTCCAGGCTCCGTGTCCTCGCCCGCTCTCAGCGCGGAAAGCTTTGTAATTCAGTCATTCCAGAAGGCGCTCATTCTGGTTTTAATTTGCATTTCCCTAACAGTGAATAACACCGGGCATCTTCTCACATGTGCATTTGTTATCCATATATCTTCTTTGGTGAAAAGATTGATCAGCTATTTTGTCCATTTTATTTTATTTGAGACAAAGTCTCGCTCTGTTGCCCAGGCTGGAGTAAAGTGATGAGATCTTGGCTCATTGCAACTTCCACCCCCCGGGTTCAAGCGATTCTCCCACCTCAGCCTCCCGAGTAGCTGGGATTACAGGTGCCTGACACCACACCTGGCTAAATTTTGTATTTTTAGTAGGGACGGGGTTTCACCATATTGACCAGGTTGGTCTCAAACTCCTGACCTCAAGTGATCTGCCTGCCTTGGCCTCCCAAAGTGCTGGGATTACAGGTGTGAGCCACTGTGGCTAGCCTATTTTGTCCATTTTAAAAGTTAGGTTGTGGCCTGGTGCTGTGGCTCACACCTGTAATTCTAGCACTTTGGGAGGCTGAGGCAGGTGGATTGCTTGAGGCCAGGAGTTTGAGACCTGCCAGGGCAACATGGCAAAACCCTGTCTCTACAAAAAATTAAATTAGAAATAAAAATCAGGTTGTTTTTTCTTATTTTTGGGTTTGCAGAATTCTTTTTTTTTTTTTTTTTTTTTTTTTTTTTTTTTTTTGTT
>NC_037668.1:29980104-29995915 GCF_003255815.1 Theropithecus gelada
GCAGGTGGATTGCTTGAGGCCAGGAGTTTGAGACCTGCCAGGGCAACATGGCAAAACCCTGTCTCTACAAAAAATTAAATTAGAAATAAAAATCAGGTTGTTTTTTCTTATTTTTGAGTTTGCAGAATTCTTTTTTTTTTTTTTTTTTTTTTTTTTTGAGAGTTTCACTCTTGTTGCCCAAGCTGGGGTGTAGTGGCACAATCTCAGCTCACTGCAACCTCTGCCTCCCAGGTTCAAGCAGTTCTCCTGCCTCAGCCCCCTGAGTAGCTGGGACTACAGGCACCGCCACCACGCCCTCCCACTAAGTTTTTTGTGTTTTTAGTAGAAATGGGGTTTCACCATATTAGCCAGGCTGGTCTCAAACTCCTGACCTGAGGTGATCCACCCATCTCAGTCTCCCAAAGTGCTGGGAGTAGAGGTATGAGCCACTGCACCCGGCCCAGAGTTCTTTATATATTCTGCATGTAAGTCTTTTATCAGATATGTGATTTATTTTCTTCCAGCCTATGGTTTGTCTTTTCTTTTCTTTGTTTGAGATGGCGTCTTGCTCTGTCGCCCAGGCTGGAGTACAATGGCGTGATCTCAGCTCACTGCAACCTCCTCCTCCCGGGTTCAAGTGATTCTCCTGCCTCAGCCTTCTGAGTAGCTAAGACTATAGGCACCCACCACCACACCCGGATAATTTTTGTATTTTTAGTAGAGACAGGGTTTCGCCCTGTTGGCCAGGCTGGTCTTAAATTCCTGACCTCAGGTGATCCACCCACCTCAGCCTCCCAAAGTGCTGGGATTATAGGCAAGAGCCACTGTGCCCAGCCTTTTCATTTTTTTAGCATTGTCTTTTGAAAAACAGTTCATGCTTAACAACGAGGATACATAAAATTTTTTTAAAAAAGAAAAAGAGGGCCGGACGTGGTGGCTCAAGCCTGTAATCCCAGCACTTTGGGAGGCCGAGACAGGTGGATCACGAGGTCAGGAGATCGAGACCATCCTGGCTAACCCGGTGAAACCCCGTCTCTACAAAAAATACAAAAAACTAGCCGGGCGAGGTGGCGGGCGCCTGTAGTCCCAGCTACTCAGGAGGCTGAGGCAGGAGAATGGCGTAAACCCAGGAGGCGGAGCTTGCAGTGAGCTAAGATCCGGCCACCGCACTCCAGCCCGGGCGACAGAGCAAGACTCTGTCTCAAAAAAAAAAAAAAAAGAAAAAGAAAAAAGAAAAAGAGAAGTTATTTTAATGAAGTCTAATTTGCCCATTTTTGTTGATGTATTATTCTTTTTAGTGTTGTATCTAAGAAATCTTTGCCTAAAGGTCACAAAGATTTTTAAAGTTTTCTCCAAAAAGTTTTATGGTTAGATTTTGCATTTAGGGCTATGATCTATTTTTAGTTAATTTGTATATATGATGTGAGGTAAGAATCCGTTAATTTATTTGCATATGGATATCCAATTTTTTTGGAACCACTGTTGAAAAGACACTCCTGGCCGGGTGTAGTGACTCACGCCTGTAATCCCAGTACTTTGGGAGGCTGGGGTGGGTGGATCACAAGGTCCGGAGTTGGAGACCAGCCAGACCAACATGGTAAAACCCTGTCTCTACTAAAAATACAAAAATTAGCCGGGCGTGGTGGTGTGCACCTGTAATCTCAGCTACTCAGGAGGCTGAGGCAGGAGAAAATGCTTGAATCCGGGAGGCAGAGGTTGCAGTGAGCCGAGATGGCACCATTGCACTCCAGCCTGGGTGACAGAGGAAGACTCCATCTCAAAAGAAAAAAGAAAAGAAAAGAAAAGACTTTCCTTTCTCTACTGAATTGTCTTTGTACCATTGTCAAAAGCAGCTGACCATCCATCCATGGGCTGGCCCTTTTCTAGAGTTCAGGGTTGATTGTTTCTGAAGTTCTGGGTTGATTCTTTCTGGAGTTCTGAGTTGACTGTTTCTGGAGTTCAGGGTTGAGTGTTTCTGGAGTTCGAGGTTGTTTCTGGAGTTCGAGGTTGTTTCTGGAGTTTGGGATTCATTGTTTCTGGAGTTCAGGGTTGATTGTTTTCTGGAGTTCTGGGTTGATTGTTTCTGGAGTTCGGGGTCGATTGTTTCTGGAGTTGGGGGTCGATTGTTTCTGGAGTTGGGGGTCAATTGTTTCTGGAGTTGGGGGTCAATTGTTTCTGGAGTTGGGGGTCGATTCTTTCTGGAGTTCTGGGTTGACTGTTTCTAGAGTTCAGAGTTGATTGTTTCTGGAGTTTGGGGTTGATTGTTTCTGGAGTTCTGGGTTGATTGTTTCTGGAGTTCTGGGTTGATTCTTTCTGGAGTTCAGGGTTGAGTGTTTCTGGAGTTCGAGGTTGTTTCTGGAGTTCGAGGTTGTTTCTGGAGTTTGGGATTCATTGTTTCTGGAGTTCAGGGTTGATTGTTTTCTGGAGTTCTGGGTTGATTGTTTCTGGAGTTCGGGGTCGATTGTTTCTGGAGTTCTGGGTCGATGGTTTCTGGAGTTCAGGGTCGATTGTTTCTGGAGTTGGGGGTCGATTGTTTCCGGAGTTGGGGGTCAATTGTTTCCGGAGTTGGGGGTCAATTGTTTCTGGAGTTCAGAGTTGATTGTTTCTGGAGTTTGGGGTTGATTGTTTCTGGAGTTCGGGGTTGATTGTTTCTGGAGTTCGGGGTTGATTGTTTCTGGAGTTCTGGGTTGATTGTTTCTGGAGTTCAGGGTTGATTGTTTCTGGAGTTTGGGGTTGATTGTTTCTGGAGTTCTGGGTTGACTGTTTCTGGAGTTCTGGGTTGACTGTTTCTGGAGTTTGGGGTTGATTGTTTCTGGAGTTCTGGGTTGACTGTTTCTGGAGTTTGGGGTTGATTGTTTCTGGAGTTCAGGGTTGATTGTTTCTGGAGTTTGGGGTTGATTGTTTCTGGAGTTCGGGGTTGATTGTTTCTGGAGTTCTGGGTTGATTGTTTCTGGAGTTCTGGGTTGACTGTTTCTGGAGTTTGGGGTTGATTGTTTCTGGAGTTCTGGGTTGACTGTTTCTGGAGTTTGGGGTTGATTGTTTCTGGAGTTCGGGGTTGATTGTGTTTGGAATTCTGGGTAATTTCCTTGTCAATATATATTTTGCCAATGTTTCCTCCCATATGTGATGTCTTTTCACTTTTTGATAATGCCATTTGAAACATAAGTTTTAAATTTTGATGATGTCTAATTTATCTATATTTTTCTTTGGTCACTTATGCTTCTGGTATCTGTTTTAGTCTATTTTGTGCTGCCCTAATAGGATATCTGAGACTGGGTAATTTATGATGAACAGAAATTTATTTCTCACAGTTCTGGAGGCTGGGAAATCCAGATGAAGGGGTTGGCATCTGATGAGGTCCTTCCTGCTGTGTCATTCCTGGCAAAGGGCAAAGAAGACAGAGAGGGAGAAGAGGAGGGGCTGGACCCCCCTTCCCTGAGGAACCCACTCCCACGATAACCATTCATCTCTTCGTGAGGGCAGAGCCTCCATAACCTAAACCCCTCTTAAAGGCCTCACCTCCCAACACTTCCACATGGGGGATCAAGCTCCCAGCACGAGCTTCTGGGGACACCAAACCACTGCAGTGTCCCATGAGCTTCTGGGGACACCAAACCACTGCAGTGTCCCACCTAAGAATGTTTTTGCCCAAGGTCTTTCCAAACCCAAGATCATGACAATTTACTGCTATATTTTCTTCTAAAAGATTTATAGTTTTAACTTATGTCTGTCATCCATTCTGTTTTATTTTATTTTATTTTATTTTTTTGAGATTGAGTCTTGTCTCCCAGGCTGTCTCCCAGGCTGGAGTGAAGTGGTGTGAACTTGGCTCACTGCAACTTCCGCCTCCTGGGTTCAAGCGATTCTCCTGCCTCACCCTTCCGAGTAGCTGGGATTACAGCTGCCTGCCACCACGACCGGCTAACCTTTTGTATTTTTAGTGGAGATAGGCTTCACCATGTTGACCAGACTGGTCTCAAACTCCTGACCTCAAGTGATCTGCCCGCCTCAGCCTCCCAAAGTGCTGGGATTACAGGCATGAGCCACTGCACCTGGCCCTTTTTTTTTTTTTTTTTTACATGAAGTTTCACTCTTGTCACCCAGGCTGGAGTGCAATGGCACAATCTCGGCTCACTGCAACCTCTGCCTCCCAGATTCAAGCGATTCTCCTGCCTCAGCCTCCTGAGTAGCTGGGACTACAGGCGCCTGCCACCATGCTGGCTAATTTTTGTATGTGTAGTAGAGACAGGGTTTCACCATGTTGGTCTCGAACTCTGGACCTCAGGCGATCCGGCGTGAGCCACCATGCCCGGCCTGTCATTCATTTTGAGTTTATTGTGTGTGTGATGTGGATGAGGCGAGCAGCTTCCCTCACGTGCATGCAGATGTTCGGGGGTCTCAGCACCGTTTGTTAAAGATGATTCTTTCCTCCGTCAAATTGTCTTGGCACTCGTGTTGAAAATCAGTTGACTGTAGGCCGGGTGCAGTGGCTCAAGCCTGTAATCCCAACACTTTGGGAGGCTGAGGCAGGAGGATCACTTGAGGTCAGGAGTTCGAGACCATCCTGGCAAACATGGTGGAACCCTGTCTCTACTAAAAATACAAAAATTAGCCGGGCGTGGTGGTGGGCGCCTGTGGTCCCAGCTACTCGGGAGGCTGAGGCAGGAGAATGGCGTGAACCCGGGAGGTGGAGCTTGCAGTGAGCCGAGATCGCGCCCCTGCACTCCAGCCTGGGCAACAGAGCAAGACTCTGTCTCAAAAAAATAAATAAATAAATAAATAAAGTTTCATTTTTATATTGCTCATTGCCCGTGAAGAAATACAATTCATTTTTGAAATACTCATCTTGTGCCCTGCAAGAATTCTGTACCTTGCTGTACTTGTTTATTCATTCTAATAATTTTTTTAGTGGCTTCCTTAGGATTTTCTACATATGAGATCATGTCATCTGAAAAGTTTTACATCTTCCTTTTTCTTTCTTTTTTTTTTTTTTTTTTTTTTTGAGACGGAGTCTCGCTCTGTCACCCAGGCTGGAGTGCAGTGGCCGGATCTCAGCTCACTGCAAGCTCCGCCTCCCGGGTTCACGCCATTCTCCTGCCTCAGCCTCCCGAGTAGCTGGGACTACAGGCGCCCGCCACCTCGCCCGGCTAAGTTTTTGTATTTTTAGTAGAGACGGGGTTTCACTGTGTTAGCCAGGATGGTCTCGATCTCCTGACCTCGTGATCCGCCCGTCTCGGCCTCCCAAAGTGCTGGGATCACAGGTGTGAGCCACTGTGACTGGCCCTGGATGCCTTTCATTTCATTTTCATTTTATTTTCTGTTTTCTTTTCCTATATATATATATTTTTATTTTTTTTTTTTTTTTTTTTTTTTTTTTGAGATGGAGTTTCATTCTTATTGCCCAGGCTAGAGTGCAATGGCACGACCTCAGCTCACTACAGCCTCCACCTCCTGGGTTCAAGTGATTCTCCTGCCTCAGCCTCCCGAGTAGCTGGGATTACAGGCATGCGGCACCACACCTGGCTGATTTTATATTTTTAGTAGAGCTGGGGCTTCTCCATGTTGGCCAGGCTGGTCTCAAACTCCTGACCTCAGGTGATCCGCCTGCCTCAGCCTCCCAAAGTGCTGGGATTACAGGCGTGAGCCACTGCACCCGGCCTCTTTTAGTTCATTTTCTTTCCTAATTGCTTTGGCAAGAACTTCCTAGAATGTCGAAAGTAAGAGGCAGGAGTGGGCACTGTTGCTTTATCACGGCATTTTATTGACGTGATTATGACACTCTGGGAGTCTCCATCCAGGTTCTTGTGCTGAGATGCTCCTTGGACTGCTGGGTTTATGGTTCTCATCAAGCTCGGAATAACTCCAGCCATTATTTCTTCAGCTATTTTACCTTCTTCCCCTCTTCTAGGACCAACTCCAATTACACGTATGTGAGGCCACTCAGCGTTGTCTCACAGCTCACCATTCTATTTCTCTGTTTTGTAAAATGTTTTATTTTAAATAGTTTTTATTGTTACAGTTTCAAGTTGACTACTGTTTTCCTTCCCAGTGTCTAACCTGTTGGGACTTCCACCCAGTGAACTTCTCAAATCACACGTCACAATTTTCATCTCTAGAAGTTCCCCGTTGGGATTTTCGTACCTTCAAAGTCCCTAACACATTCGATATTTCCTCTAGCTTCCACTTTTCTAGTTGGTTTCTGTTTTTGTTTAGAGATGAGATCTCACTTTGTGGCCCAGGCTGGCCTTGGCATCTTGAGTAGCTGGGACTACAGGCTCGCAACCACACCTGGAATAGCTTCTTGATTATCTGGAGTAAGTTGTAGCAGGCGCTTTCATATCCTGGTCTATGAATTCTATCATCTATAACATTGCTGGGATCCTCCTGTCCATGTGCGAAGGGTCGTGTGTCCGTCATCTGGGAGGGTCCCTGTGTCCATCATCTGGGGAGGGTCCTGTGTCCATCATCTGGGGAGGTTCCCTGTGTCCATCATCTGGGGAGGTTCCCTGTGTCCATCATCTGGGAGGGTCCCCGTGTCCACCATCTGGGGAGGGTCCCCGTGTCCACCATCTGGGAGGGTCCCCGTGTCCACCATCTGGGGAAGGTCTCTGTGTCCACCATCTGGGAGGGTCCCCGTGTCCATCATCTGGGGAGGGTCCTGTGTCCATCATCTGGGAAGGGTCCTGTGTCCATCATCTGGGGAGGGTCCCTGTGTGCATCATCTGGGAGGGTCCTGTGTCCATCATCTGGGAGGGTCCCTGTGTCCATCTGGGGAGGGTCCCCTTTGTCTATCTATCATCTGGGAAGCGTCCTTGCCTGAGTGCCAGGAAGGGGGACACTCTCACTGTAACATCAGCTGCGACCCTTCGTGCTTTCATCGCTGCCCCCACATGGAGAAGGCATTTGCCCCAAGGATTTTGTGAAGCAGTGAAAGCCTTCTGCCTGCAGCCTGCTTGGTATCAGCAAGCCCCTGGCTTTGTCAGGAAAAATCCAGCCGAAATCCCGCATGGTAGATTCATCGGCCGCTTCCTGGAGTGCTGCTGTCACCCCTTCCCCAACAAACCAGCTTCCTGGGGACATGCTGATGGAGCTTCCTCTTTTCCTAAAGCCAAACTGGAGAAACAGAAGGCGCATGGGCACACAACATGATGTCCTGGCCCCCAGGCGTCTCTGCCGACAGCTCGCGCTGCCTCCCCGTGCATGTGAAGGAGGAAGTTTGGCCACAGCCAGCAGAGCATCCCTGACCCAGGCTGGGAGGGACAAGACCAAGGGTGCCACTGGGCCTGGGGCTTAAGAGGCCATGGTTGGGGGCATTGGCAGCTAGAGGGAACCATGCTGGAGCGCAGCCAGCCCTGCCATCTGGTGTGTTTGGCACAAGCCACGGTCAGTGATACGGTCTGGATCTGTGTCCCCACCCAAATCTCATGCTGAACTGTAATCCCCAGTGTTGGAGGTGGGGCCTGGGGGGAGGTATGGACTATGGGGCGGGCTTCTCGTGAATGGTTTAGCACCACCCCCTGTGGTACAATCCTTGGGTTAGTACATGACCTCACAGGAGATCTGGTGTTTAAAAGTGGGTGGCACCCACCCCCCATCCCCTCTCGCTCCTGCTCTGGCCATGTGACCTGCCTGCTCCCACTTCACTTCTGCCAGGATTGGAAGTCTCCTGGGGCCTCCTCCAAGGCTGAGCAGGGCTGGACATGGCAGCTCACGCCTGTAATCCCAACACTTTGGGAAGCCGAGGTGAGTGGATTGCTTGAGGTCAGGAGTTCAAGACCAGCCTAAACAACATGGTGAAACCCCATCTCGACTAAAAATGCAAAAATTAGCCTGGTGTGGTGGTGCATGCCTGTAATCCCAGCTACTTGGGAGGCTGAGGCAAGAGAATCGCTTGAACCCAGGAGGCAGAGGTTGCGGTGAGCTGAAATCATGCCACTGCACTCCAGCCTGTGTAACAGAGCAAGACCGTCTCAAAAAAAAAAAAAAGCTGAGCAGGTGCCAGCACCATGCTACCTGTGCAGTCTGTAGAAGCACAAGCCAATTAAGCCTCTTTTCTGTCCCCCAGGTCTTTTCTGTCCCACCTCGCCCAGCTAATTTTTGTATTTTTAGTAGAGACGGGGTCTCACCATGGTGGCCAGGCTGGTCTTGAATTCCTGACCTCAGGTGATCCGCCCGCCTCAGCCTCCCAAAGTGTTGGGATTCCAGGCATGAGCCACTGTGCTCGGCCTACAGTCAACTGATTTTTCAACACGGGTGCCAAGACAATTCAATGGAGGAAAGAATCATCTTTAACAATCACACCACTGCACTCCAGCCTGGGCAACAGAGTGAGACTCCATCTCAAAAAAAAAAAAAGCAACAGAAAAATAGAAGAATGGTGAGCTGTGGGACAAGTTCAGCTGGTATACATGTACCTGGAGTCAGTCCCAGAAGAGGAGAGCTGCCCCAGCTCCGCCTGTCCCTACCCCCAGGGTCCCCCATACCCGTTGCCCTGTCCAGGTCAGAGCGAGCCCAATGGCTCAGATGCCACCGCCTTCCTCTGCCCACCAGTTTCCTCTCTCCACGCTCTATGCTGAGCTTATAGGCTGACTGTGAGTCCGTTCTCACACTGCCATAAAGAAACGCCTGAGAGTGGGCCTGGCGCGGTGGCTCAAGCTTGTAATCCCAGCACTTTGGGAGGCCAAGACAGGCAGATCACTTGAGGTCAGGAGTTCGAGACCAGCCTAGTCAACAAGGTGAAACCCCATCTCTACTAAAAATACAAAATTAGCCAGGTGTGATGGTGGGTGCCTGTAATCCCAGCTATTAGGGAAGCTGAGGCACAAGAATGGCTTGAATCCAGGAGGCAGAGGTTGCAGTGAGCCGAGATCGCGCCACTGTACTCCAGCCTGGGTGACAGAGACTCTGTCTAAACAAAACAAAACAAAACCCAACCTAACAAAACAACCTTACTGCAAAGCTACCGTCATCAAGAAGACAGTGTGATTGATAATAGAACAAGGATAGATGTATTGATCGGTGGAATAGAACTGAGGGTTCAGAAATAGGTCTTCACATTTACGGTCAACTGATTCTCTTTCTGAGACAGGGTCTCACTCTCAGCCCATCACTTTGGCAGGACCCCACTGACCCTGCAGACCACTGGACCCTCAGGACACTGAGGTGTGAATGCCAGGAGGGGCCGGTGGGACATCAGGGAGGCTGCCACCCCAGGCCCCTTGCCCTGGCTGCGTCCGAGGTGGGTACAGCCCCGGGGTTCCAGGGGGCAGTGGGGCAGCAGCCAGGCATGGTGAGGAGACAGTCCTGGAGCCAGGGGAGCCAGAGGAGGCTGGGACCCAGGTGAACACAGGGACCCGGGAGGGCGAGTTCGGCCTCACCTCTCACAAGCCCGGGCTCCAGGCAGCCCCAGTCCCACCCCCATCCCTAACTTCCCAGCGCCTGGAGTTCACGGGCCTGGCCTAGACTTCTGTCAACACAGGGACTGAGGTTCTCCAGATTTCAAAAGCCTGTTATCTGCAGTTGTGTTGCCCAGATCCCCCCACAACAGACAAGCCCAGACACCACAGAGGCAAAGGAATTTAGCAAACATTTATTGACCCTCGGTCTTCATCAAGGAGGCAGTGGGAGATGAACTGGAAGTGACCAGGGGCCACCAGCCACACCCGCTCTACCGAGAAGATGACTTTCATCTATTATTCAGCAAAAAACCAAAAGCCAAGATAAAAATCGCTGGGGAGGGTCAGGGGCGGGGAACTGGGCCAGATCCCAGCTGCCCAGCGGCCACCACCTGAGGCGGGGAGGGGCAGGAAACGTCTGGACGGTGGGGAAGACAGAAAGGACTTCTGCGTGAGGGGGCACCCCTGTCTGGGGCCACAGGACACAGGTTGTGGCGGGCGTCCTGGCTGGGTGTAGGCAGAGGCTGGCTCCCGGAGGCCATGGCGGGGGGCTCTGAGAAGGAGGCAGCCTGAGGGGTAGCCCAGGACAGCCCCTATGTTGCCCGTCCAGTCCGGCCCCTCAGGCTGTGTTTCCTGAGATCTCCTTAGTCTAACCCAAACCTCCCAGCTCTGTCATTCAAATGGACGGATTAGGGCCCTGTGGGTCCATTTCCGTGTTTTGGGTGCTGAGGACAGAGCTTCCGGACATACGGCCCTCGCCCTCTGGAGCCCCGTCCAGCTGGGCCCGGATGATACACCACCAAGCCTGCGGCAGATGGGACAGGTTAGGAGGAAAGTCGGGGGAGAAGCCGGGGCCGGGTGGTGCGGGGCACAGAGGGACCCAGAGTGCGAAAGGCCTCCCCACTGATTCCCCCAGAGCCGGAGTGGTCCCTGGGCAGCTACGAAGGGCCCTTTAGCCACAGTGGAGAGGGCATTCGAGGCCAGGGCCTGGTGGAGACATGTCCTGCCCTCTTAGGACCCACAGCCTGGGTGACTTTGCAGGGTGCCCCAACTGCCCCTGAGCTCCTCCCCACACTCCCAGCTTCGCTGCCCCAGGCCCTCCCTCCCCTTCTGCACTGATGCCTTCTCTGAGCAGCTCCCCTCCCCTGGCCACGCTGAGCTTCCACCTGCCCCCAAGAAGACGGTCCCTTCCCCTTGCTGAGGAGGCCTCCCTCACAGGGTCTGAAGCTCCCGAGGAGAAGGGCTACTTTGAGGCTCCCCTGGGACTAGGACCCCCGGGGTAGGACTGCTGGTGGGACCAAGGGTGCGGCCCCCAGCCCAACGCTGCCTCCGCCCAGGGTCACTGGCCTGGCCCTCAGAGCTCAGGGAGGGGGCAGGGCAGCCAGGGGCCAGGGGTGGCCGGACTGCGAGGCTCCTGCAAGCTGCGCACGGCTGTGTCCTGGAGGGCCCAGGGGGCTCCTGATGGAGGCACAGACTGGAGCCTTGGAGGGCCAGCGCTGGTGGGACGGCTCACTCGCCTCCCGTGGGCCCCGGTGAACTCGGCCCCAGTTGGGAAATGGCCCTCGGCGCGGCTCAGAGGGACCCTCTCCCTCGGCTGAGTGCCTGGAACTGCGCCGAGCCCCCCCCACCCGAACACAGGACCCGGGATGGCGACCGCCTTGGTGGTTCAGGGTACGTCCGGCGCTGCCTGGTTAACTCGGTGGTTGACAGCGGCACGTGCTCAGGGCTATGAGGGAGGAGCCCCCAGTCCTCACCCACTGGGGAGGCGGAACCTCCCTTACCGGGGCTGGGCCCACGCCCTCGTGAGCGACGTCCTCGGCCCCCGCACTCAGTGTCCGCAGCCCAGCTCGGACCCGCGCGCGCTCCGGTCGGGCCCTCCCCGCACAGACACCCGGGGGAGGGGTCCGCGGTGGGCACGGGCAGCTGTGCACCTAACAGGGGAACCCAGCGCGGGTCTTCAGGGCCAAGGGCGGCCGCCCTCACCCCAGCGCGGCCCCGGACCGCAGCCTCCGCCTTCCGCGGTCCGGGGACCGGGAGGCGGGAAAGGGGCCTCTAGAAAGTAACTTGCCTGGCGATGCTGCGCGACCGCCTTCCAGCACTGGGAAGGTTCCGGGCACTCAGGGACATTCAGCTTCCCATCGGGGCCTCCGGGGGGAACCCTCACAACCGCCACGGCAGAGCGAGGCAAACCCCACGCGAGGGCAGAGGGCGCGTGCGCGGGCGGGGCTGCAGGGGTGCGGAGGGGAGGGAGGCTGCGGAGGGAAGGGGAGGGCGCGGAGCCGAGGGGTTGCCCTCGGTCCCGCCCCCAGCCGCCCCCCGGGTCCGCCCGACACCCCCAGCCACCTGCGGCCAGCGGCCCTGGGAGGAGGGCGGGACCCCGGCGCGGCGTGGCTGCGGGTCGCTCCCAAAGTCGACTCTTCACCAAGACAGAGAAGGAAAACTAGTGACGCGGCCTCTGGGATAATAAATACGTATTCTCTGCTACCGTCTCGGCAAAGGCCGCGGCCCTAGAACGGGGCGCCGCCTCCGATGCAGTCCCAGGGCCGCAGCCTCAGCGCAGCCACGGCCTCCAGGGTCCGCCCTGGCCCTGCGGCCCTGCCCTGGGGGCGGCGGGCAGCGCCCCGGTCAGGCCTGGCAGCAGCAGCGGCGCGAGCAGGGGGAAGGGGCCGCCGAGCGACGGCAGCAGCGGGCGGCCCGCGTAGACCTCGGGCGCAGGGGCCTCTGCGGGGGCAGCCGGGGGCAGCGAGGCGGGGCGGCGGGAGGGTCCCAGCTGGCGCAGGCAGGCTGCCAGGTGGCCCAGCAGGCGGGAGCGCACGTCGGCCGGGACGCCCTCGCAGTCGGCCAGGAAGCGGTTCACCTCCGCCAGACACTCGTGGAACCCGGCGCGGTACTTGCCCAGGACGGCGGGGTCGGCGCTGAGCGCGGCTACGGGAGCGACACGGGAGGGGCGGTCGGTGCCGGGCCCCGGGGATCCCGCGCCCTCCCGTCGCCTCCAAGCCGCGGCCGCCCGCGCCTCACCCGTCACCTGCACGCGACGCAGGCTCCGCAGGTGTCTCACGGTCATCTCCAGGATGTCCGCCTTCTCCAGCTTCGAGTGGCGGGAGCTCTGGGGGCGGGGACGGGCGGGAGGTCCAGGCTCAGCTGCGCCCCAGAGTCCGGGTCTCGGGTCTTCGCCCCCGACTTACCTCTTTTCTGAGGGCGTCCAGGATGAGGGTTTTGAGCTGAGCGAGACTCTCGTTAATGCGCGCTCGGCGCCGCTTCTCCATGACCGGCTTGGAGGACTGCGGGTCGGGCACCGGCTGAGTCCCGCGTTCCTCCGTCCCTCCCGCCCCCCGGTCGCCCCCCTCACGCCCGGCCGGGACCCCACCTTGCGGTGCTCGGCCGCGCTCCGGGGCTTGTCTGGGGTCCGGCTGGCGCTGGCCGGCGCTCCTGCCATCGGCGAGGCGCTCGGCTTCCCCGGCGTGTCTGCGGCCATGGTGCGCCCCGCGCCTCCCGGTGCCGGCTGGAGCGCGCCGCCGGGGACCGCGGGCGAGCGGCGAGCGCGCGGCGATCCGAGACCCTCGGGCGGGTCCCGTCCCCAGGCCCGCGCGCGCTTCAGGCCGCTCCCCTATTTAAGGCCTCGCCGCCGCGGGGTGTGTGAACCCGGCTCCGCATTCTTTCCCACACTCGCGCCGGCCAATCGGCGGCCGCGCTCCTCCCCGCCCGCTGTCAGTCACGCCTCGGCCCCCGGCGCGGCCTCCACGGGCCACAAAGGCTTGCGGGGCCGCCCCGCCCGCGCCCCGCTCCGACATCGCGGGGGCCACGGCCGGGTGAGCCCGCGCCCCCCGCTGCAGCCAGGGCCGAGCAGCGCGCCGGGAGGGGCCGCTGGGGGCGAACGGGGACCGGGACCCCCGGGGCTGGGCGGAGTCTCGGGGCTCGCTCTCCCTTCCAGGGGGCCGGGAGCCGGGGCGGGACGGAGCTGGGGCCGGCGGCGCGGGAAGCCGGGAAGGAAATATCCCCAGTGGCGCAGGGTCCGGCGGCGCCGAGGGGTGGGCGAGCCCCGGTCTCGAGCCTCCTCGCTTCCTCCGCCCGCCCTCCCTCTGGTCCGGGTTTGGGCTCTGCTCGGTCTCCGAGTTTGACCCGACACCGGCTCTGCCCCCGGGGGTCCCACCCTCAGGTGTGCGGCGGGGGGCACGGAGGGCTAGAGAAAGCCTTGGGAACCGCAGAGCCGGGTCGGCAGGCCGGAGGGCGGCGGCAGCGGACGGTGAAGGGGCGCACGGGTCACCCCGCGGGGCAGGGCCGGTGATGGCGCGGGCCGGGCAGGACCACGAGGAGCGGGACGTGCGCGTGACGCGAGCGAGCTGGTGACGTCACCGGGCCCCGGGGCGGTGACGCAAGCCTGCCGGGATGATGTCATGGGGCCCTTGTCGCCACCTGCTTCCGGGTGTCCCTCTGGCGAACTCGGCAGCAGCAAAGTGGGGTTCACGGAAAATGAGGTGTCACTGTTAATGTGTGTAACTGCAAAGGGGCAAGTTCCATAAAACAGGGCTGTGGCTATTTTCCTGTTTGCTGTTTTTATTTCCAACGCCCCTGCGGGGTACGCTGGTCCTTTCGGCACTCGGGGTCCCCGGCGGCCTCGCGCGTCCGTGCAGCTGAGGCTTCCTGAGCCCCCTGGAGAGCCGGGCCTGGGCCCGGGTGTGGGGACCCTCCCGGGCTTTTAATCCGGGCAGGAGGCCGATGGCAGACTCCGCAGTCACGCCGTTGTAGGAGAACCGAATCGGGTGGGTGGCCTGGGGGGAGAAAAGCCCTTTCCACCGGGTAGTCCCAAAGGCTTCGGCGGGGTGGGGGGGTCCTCAGGGGCAAAGCCTCAAGGGAGGGCGTGGCATTCCCAGGGTGCGAAGGGGCGCAGGGTCGAGGGAAGCGGGGAGGGACAGCTGGACCAGCGGGAACCGGGAGCTTCTGGCCCGGAAGGGGTCGGGGAACCTTTTGGGGAGCTTTGCTGAGCCAGGGAGTCGGCTGATTGGCAGGTTCGTCCCTGCCGGGGCACCTGGACCCGGGGTTTCGGTCCGGAAGCCTCCCCCCCCCTCGGACCCCACGTCTAATCTGGCCCCAAGCAAGTCCTGCGGCCCACGCGGGGAGGTCCCGTCTTCTCGGCGCTGACCCTGGCCCTCCGCGGTCCCCCCGCGGCGCCCCCCACACCTCGCCGCCGGCACAGGGGCGCGCGCCTCCGGGGGGCTGTGAGGCCGGAGCGCGGGTGGCGCCCTCTCCGCGGAGACGCTGTCCACGCCCCTCGCCGACCGGGGAAAGCCGCGGGGGCTGGGCGGGCGTCTCGGGGGTGGCCCCGCGAGCACTTAAGCTCCGGCAGCACCCAGTGGAACCCGGCTCTCCCGCCCCGACTCCTCTGCGCGCGCCTTGGCGCTGGAAAGGCTCGAACCGGCCGCGCAGCCCTGGAAATGATGTGGATGGTGGCCCCGCACCCCCCCCCCCCCCCCCCGGTCCTCCCTCCGCGTCCCCTCCCCGGCGGGAGCGCTGGGCCAGGGCGGGAAAGCCCGCGAGCGCCCCCGGTGGCCGCAGTCGCCGCCGCCTCCTGCTGGGGGTCATGCCAGGGGAGCTGCCCGCCTGAATCTCCCCAGCCTCTGGGCCTGGGCTTGGGAAGGGATTCTGGGGGGCTCTGGGCCTCCCCCAGTCCCCAAACAGGCAGGGAGTTCAGGATGGAAGGAGGGGCCTGAGAATCGTTCTTTTCTTTTGTGTGTGTGTGTGTGTGTGTGTGTGTGTGTGTGTGTGTGTGTAGAGACAGGGATCTCCCTGTATTGCCCAGGCTGGTCTCGAACTCCTGGACTGAGACGATGCTCCTGCCTCGGCCTCCAAACGTACTGGAACTACAGGCGTGAGCCTCCTCCCTGCCAAGCGTGGCTGGGGCTGATCTTCCCCTCACTGGTTGTTGGATGGGCTCACTTCCCTTCCTTATACCTGTTTCCTCATCTGTAAAAAGGGGCTTTTTGTTGTTTTTTTTTTTTGAGATGGAGTTTCCCTCTTGTTGCTCAGGCTGGAGTGCAGTGGCGCAATCTCGGCTCACCACAGCACTGCCTCCCGGATTCAAGCAATTCTCCTGCCTCAGCCTCTGGAGTAGCTGGGATTACAGGCATGTGCCGCCACACCCGGCTAATTTTTGTATTTTTAGTAGAGATGTGGTTTCTCCATGTTGGTCAAGCTGGTCTCAAACTCCCCACCTCAGATGATCCACCCGCCTCAGCTTCCCAAAGTGCTGGCATTACAGGTGTGAGCCACCGCGCCTGGCCAGGAGATTCTACTTTTTTTTTTTTTTTTTTTTTTTTTTTGAGACGGAGTCTCGCGCTGTCGCCCAGGCTGGAGTGCAGTGGCCGGATCTCAGCTCACTGCAAGCTCCGCCTCCCGGGTTCACGCCATTCTCCCGCCTCAGCCTCCCGAGTAGCTGGGAC
>NC_037668.1:30005789-30061216 GCF_003255815.1 Theropithecus gelada
TGCAGTGGCGCGATCTCAGCTCACTGCAAGCTCCGCCTCCCGGGTTCACGCCATTCTCCTGCCTCAGCCTCCCGAGTAGCTGGGACTACAGGCGCCTGCGACAACGCCCGGGTAATTTTTTGTATTTTTAGTAGAGACGGGGTTTCACCGTGTTAGCCAGGATGGTCTCAATCTCCTGACCTCGTGATCCACTCGCCTCAGCCTCCCAAAGTGCTGGGATTACAGGCGTGAGCCGCCGCGCCCGGCCGGTGTAGACATACTAACAATGTCATTAACAGATTAACAAAGATCATGGAACAAAGCATGATAGAGACACAGGAGGTCCTGTAACGATAAAAGCTTGAACCCCCTCCCCTACCTTCCCTTCCCTGCTCTGCCATTGCCATCATCTGTGCTTGACTCTGCTTCTCGCTGTGTTTTCTCACCAGACTTTAGGATTAAGTGACTCCTGGCCAAGAAACAAAAGCAAAATCGTCCCATTCCCCAGTGGATTCAGAGGAAAACTGGTAATAAAATCAGGTACAACTCCCAAAGGAGACGCTGGAGAAGAGCCGAGCCGGGTCTGTAAGGAATTGCTCGCGGGATGGCACACATATTTATGCTGAAGGTCACAACCACGTGACCATATCAAGCTGGAAATGTCACCACGATCTGGAGAGTTGAACATGTTTTATTGGGAATATATTTTTTCTTTTCTTTTTTGTTGAGACAGAGTTTTGCTCTTGTTGCCCAGGCTGGAGTGCAGCGGCGCAATCTCGACTCACCGCAACCTCTGCCTCCCGGGTTCAAGCAATTCTCCTGCCTCAGCCCCCTGAGTAGCTGCGATTACAGGCATGTGGCTAATTTTGTATTTTTAGTAGAGACGGGGTTTCACCATATTGGTCAGGCTTGTCTCGAACTCCTGACTTCAAGTGATCCACCAGCCTCAGCCTCCCCAAAGTGCTGGGATTACAGGTGTGAGCTACTGCGCCCGGCCCTGCGGTATTTTTCTTTTTTCTTTCTTTTTTCTTTTTTTTGAGACACAGTCTCACTCTGTTGCCCAGGCTAGGGTGTAGTGGCACGACCTCCGCTCACTGCAACCTCCCCTTCCTGGACTCAAGTGATTCTCCTGCCTCAGTCTCTGAAGTAGCTGGGACTACAGGTGGGCACCATGATGCCCGGGTAATTTTTTATGTGTTTTTAGTAGAGGTGGGGTTTCACCATGTTGGCAAGGCTGCTCTCAAACTCCTGACCTCAAGTGATCTGCCCGCCTTGTCCTCCCAAGGTGTTGGGATTACAGGCGTGAACCACCACGCCCTGCCCCTGGGGTCTTTTTTCAATGGGGGATCTCTAAGGGTCACTCCAAGCTTTTCTGTGCTAATTGCTGTATTTAAATTTTCCTTATTTTAGAGTACATTTTGTTAATGTGTATTTTTACTAGGAAATCACCCATTTTCAAAGAAAGTAGAAAGAATGAATCAGACTTTAAAGAACCAGTTAATCTGCCCGGGCCAGGTGGCTCACGCCTGTAATCCCAGCATTTTGGGAGGCTGAGGCGGGCGGATCATGAGGTCAGGAGATCAGGACCATCCTGGGCTGATAATCTTGGTCATTTAGTCCACATGAATTTTGGGCTTTTGGCCTGTAGAACTATGAGAAAACACATTTCTGTGGTGTGCAGTTTAACACCCAGTTTGTGGTACTTTGTTCAGCAACCCCAGGGAACTAAAGCAAGTGACTGCAGGTCTGGTCACCTTCCTCGGTGCCTGTGCCTTGGGTTGGTTCTGTCGAAGCAGGAAGACAACTGGCAGAGATGGGATGGAGTAACCAAAAGAAAAAGAAGATTCTAGCACCGTATGTCAGCATTAAGAAATCAAGAAACGGGGGTCGGGCGCGGTGGCTCACACCTGTAATCCCAGCACTTTGGGAGGCCAAGGCGGGCGGATCATGAGGTCAGGAGATCCAGACCATCCTGGCTAACACTGTGAAACCCTTTCTCTACTAAAAATACAAAAATTAGCCGGGCGCGGTGGCGGCGCCTGTAGTCCCAGCTACTTGGGAGGCTGAGGCAGGAGAATGGTGTGAACCCGGGAGGCGGAGCTTGCAGTGAGCTGAGATTGCGCCACTGCACTCCAGCCTGGGCGACAGAGCAAGACTCCGTCTCAAAAAAAAAAAGAAAAAGGAAATCAGAAAACATATACCACGTTCAGAAAACATATGCCATGTTTAATAGGGCATCTAAAATGATAAAAAGAAATAGAAAATCCTGGGTTTTTTGTTTGTTTTGCTTGGGTTTGGTTTGGCCTTGAGACAGGGTCTCGCTCTGTCACCCAGGCTGGAGTGCGGCGGTGCGATCACAGCTCACTGCAAGCTCCGCCTCCCGGGTTGAAGTGATCCTCCCACCTCAGCCTCCCAAGTAGCTGGGACTACAGGTGGCAGCCACCACGCCCGGCCAATTTTTTTATGTATTGCAGGGACAGGGTTTCACCCTGTTGCCCAGGCTGGTCTCAAACTCCTGACCTCAAATGATCCGCCCACCTCAGCCTCCCAAAATGCTGGGATTATAGGCATGAGCTGCCTGGCCTGGATCGATGTTTATGATACGCTGTTGCATGAATGAAGCGGGTTACAAAATGGTGAAAGTATGGTGAGGCCTTTTCACCTTTGCTTTTTATTGATGTGAAATTCATATAACATAAAACCAACCATTTTAAAGAATGTAATCCAGTGGCGTTTAGTTATTTACCACGTTGTCCAACCATCACCTCTGTGGAGTTCGGAAGCATTAGCACCCCCAAAGGGGCTTGTGGCTCTGGAGCAATCACCCCCCACTCCCCCTTCCTGGCCCCCGGTAACGGGGTCAGTGTCCTGTGGCTGTGGATCTGCCAGTTCTGGTCGTTCCCCCTGCAGTGAATGGAACCAACACTCTGTGGCCTTTGTGTCTGGCTCTTTCCACTCAGCATAATGTTCTCGAGGTTCTTTCACATGAATCAGTGCCTCAGTCCTTTTCACGGCTGCGTAATATTCCGTCCATCACTGATGGACGTGTGCTCCGTTTCCACTACTTGTTTATTGTAAACTGTGCTGCCATGAACATTTGTATACAAATATTTGAACACCTATTCTCAATTCTTTTGCACATATGCCTAGGAGTGGAATTATTGGGTTACCGATAATTCTGTTTGACGTTTTGAGCGTCACAGTGGCCACACGGTTTACATTCTCAACAGCAATGCACGTACCAGGATTCCAACTTATGTGTGTATTCTCCAATGCTTGTTACTGTCCTTTATGTTTATTTATTTATTTATTTATTTATTTATTTATTTTTTGTTGTTGTTGTTGTTGAGACAGAGTCTCGCTTTGTCGCCCAGACTGGAGTGCAGTGGCCGGATCTCAGCTCACTGCAAGCTCCGCCTCCCGGCTTCACGCCATTCTCCTGCCTCAGCCTCCCGAGTAGCTGGGACTACAGACGCCCGCCACCTCGCCCGGCTAGGTGTTTGTATTTTTTAGTAGAGACGGGGTTTCACCGTGTCAGCCAGGATGGTCTCGATCTCCTGACCTCGTGATCTGCCCGTCTCGGCCTCCCAAAGTGCTGGGATTACAGGCTTGAGCCACCGCGCCCGGCCCTTTATGTTTATTTTATATTATTTTTTGAGACTGTCTTGCCCAGGCTGGAGTACATTGGCGCAATCTTGGCTCACTACAATCGCTGCCTCCTGGGTTCAAGGGATTCTCCCGCCTCAGTCTCCCAAGTAGCTGGGATTACAGGTGTGTGCTACCACGCCCGGCTAATTTTTGTATTTTTAGTATAGGTGGGGTTTCTACTAAAAATGTTGGCCAGGCTGGTCTTGAACTCCTGACCTTAGGTGATCTGCCCGCCTCAGCCTCCCAAAGTGCTGGGATTACAGGCATGAGCCACCGTGCCCGGCCTGTCCTTTATTTTTATTATTGCAGTCATACTAGTAGGAAATAGCATCTCACTGGGGTTTTTTTTTGTTTTTTTTTTTGAGACGGAGTCTCGCTCTGTCGCCCAGGCTGGAGTACAGTGGCCGGATCTCAGCTCACTGCAAGCTCCGCCTCCCGGGTTTATGCCATTCTCCTGCCTCAGCCTCCCGAGTAGCTGGGACTACAGGCGCCCGCCACCTCGCCCGGCTAGTTTTTTTTTGTATTTTTTAGTAGAGACGGGGTTTCACCGTGTTAGCCAGGATGGTCTCGATCTCCTGACCTCGTGATCCGCCCGTCTCGGCCTCCCAAAGTGCTGGGATTACAGGCTTGAGCCACCGCGCCCGGCCCTCACTGGGGTTTTGATTTGCATTTCCCCAATTCATGATGTTGAGCATCGCTTTACAGCCGTTGCTATGTCATTGGAGAAATGTCTATTGAGGTCTTTTGGCCATTTGAAAGTTGAGTTGCTTTTTTTTTTTTTTTAATTGAGTTGTAGGAGTTCTCTATATGTCCTGGATGCTGTGCCCTCATCAGATAGATAATTTGCAAATATTTCTTCCCATTCCGTGGATTGTCTTTTCACTTTCTCAGTAGTGTCCCAGAGTTCATTTTTGTAGAAAATACAAGATAGGTCTCTTTTATTAAAAAACAGTCTGAGGCCCGGGCGCAGTGGCTCACACCTGTAATCCCAGCACTTGCAGAGGCCGAGGCAGGTGGATCACTTGAGCCCAGGAGTTCGAGACCAGCCTGGGCAACATGGCGAGACCCCCATCTCTACTAAAAATACAAAAAAGTAGCCGGACCCCTGTGGTCCCAGCTACGTGGGAGGCTGATGTGAGGGGATCCCTTTAGCCAGGGAGGCGGAGGCTGCAGTGAGCTGAGATCGCACCTCTGCACTCCAGCCTGGGCGACAGAGTGAGACCCTGTCTCAAAAAAACAAAAACAACAAAAAACACCAAACCTGGGCAAATACTGCCCTAAACCAAGTGTTGTCATCTCTGGGGAGTTTGGAGGTTTTGTTTCTGAATTAACCATAGAGGTGTTTTCCATGTTTACTGTTTGCAAGTTGGTAAATGGAAAATGAAACCATTAGTTCATGTGAAGGCTTTAGCGCATTTTTTTTTTTTTTTTTTTTAACAGTTTCACTCTCATTGCCCAGGCTGGAGCGCAATGGCGCGATCTCGGCTCACCGCAACCTCCACCTCCCAGGTTCAAGCGATTCTCCTGCCTCAACCTTCCCAAGTAGCTGGGATTACAGGCATGTGCCACCAAACCTGGCTAATTTTGTATTTTTAGTAGAGACGGGGTTTCTCTGTGTGGGTCAGGCTGCTCTCAAACTCCCGACCTCAGGTGATCCGCCCACCTCGGCCTCCCAAAGTGCTGGGATTACAGGAGTGAGCCACGGCATTCGACCAGCTTTAGTGCATCTTGTGAAGGATCTGGAATGCTCGATATTTAGGTGTTTCCAGGGTGTTGGGTGGGGGTGGGGATGCCGTCCGCCGTCCTGAGTCCCCGGCCCTGACAGTGCCTTTGAGACCCTGCCCACCCCCTTCTGCTTTTCCCCGTCTTTCGGCCATTCTGTTTTGTTTCTTCTGCTCACTCTGGGGCATGCCTGGGGAAAAGGAAACCGAAACTTGGCCACCGGAGCAGGCTCGCGCGGCAACGCCCCCTGACGTGTGTGGCTCAGGCTTATAACAGGGCTGGCTGCTGCCTGCAGGAGCCGGCAGTTGAGAGGCAGCGAACTCATCTTTGCCAGTACAGGAGCTCGTGCCGCATCCCACAGCCCACAGCCATGGTAAGGGAGATGTCACAGGTGTGTGTGTGTTGGGTGGGGGAGGGCCTCTGTGCCAGTCAATTTTTGTCTCCCTCCCCCAGCCCGTGGCCCACAGCCCACAGCCATGGTAAGGGAGATGTCACAGGTGGGGGCTCGGGGGGGGGCAGGCCTCTGTGCCAGTCAATTTTCATCTCCCTCCCCCAGCCAAGGTCTCCCAGGGTTGCAGGGAGAGCAGAGCTGCTTAGAGCTCGGCCAGGTTCTAAGTGTGCTCCTGAAAGCAGGTCACCCGAGATCCTCGGGGTGGGCACAGAGGGGCACCCTAGCAGGTAAAGGGAGGCCACGGATGGCTGTGGGCAGCTGGCCTTCTAGTAATGACCCCTCAGTGCCTTCTGTGCCTGGGGTCCCTGCTGATGGGATGTAGAGGACAAACAGGAGGAAGCACTGTCCCTGGGCACAGGAGCTCGCCCAGCAGCCAGGGCCTTGTGTGTCGTGGGCCTGGGACTGGTGCGGCAGCCTCTGAGCCTGTGTAATGTCTGCAGAGCTGGGACCTGAAGGTGAAGATGCTGGGGGGCAACGAGTTCCAGGTGTCCCTGAGCAACTCCATGTCGGTGTCAGAGCTGAAGGCAAAGATCGCCCAGAAGATCGGCGTGCACGCCTTCCAGCAGCGTCTGGCTGTCCACCCCAGCGGCGCCACCCTGCAGGACAGGGTTCCCCTTGCCAACCAGGGCCTGGGCCCCGGCAGCACGGTCCTGCTGGTGGTGGACAAGTGCGATGAACCTCTGAGCATCCTGGTGAGGAACGACAAGGGCCGGAGCAGCACCTACGAGGTACAGCTGACGCAGACTGTGGCCCACCTGAAGCAGCAAGTGAGCCGGCAGGAGGGTGTGCAGGACGACCTGTTCTGGCTGACCTTCGAGGGGAAGCCCCTGGAGAATCAGCTCCCGCTGGGGGAGTACGGCCTCAAGCCCCTGAGCACCGTGTTCATGAATCTGCGCCTGCGGGGAGGCGGCACAGAGCCTGGCGGGCAGAGCTAAGGGCCTCCACCAGCATTCGAGCAAGATCAAGGGCTGGCAATAAATGTTGTAAAGAGAAATGGCTGCCTCTGTGTCTGCACGTGACCCTTCTCCAGCGTCCGCCTCAGACCCCTAGTGAAGTGGCGGGAGGAGTCAGGAGGGAGATCCCAGGGTCCATCCTGGTGACCAGGCCTGGTTGCCAAGTGAAAGGATAAGGGTTTGTAGTTACAGCCTCGAGGGATCAAAATACGGAGCTTCCTCCCTACCAAACTGAAGTAAGACAGCTCTTCCCACCCTTTGGGAAATTAACTTCTAGGGAAAGAAAAAGAGACACAGTTGCTGGAGCCCATCCTGCCCGTCCTCCATCTGGGACAGCAGACAGCTTAGGCAGGGACCAGCCTGCTCAAATCAAAAGGCTACGGGGGAGGCTCCGAGTGGGCCCCTGGAAGCGGTGAGGGGTGAGTCCTTGGGGCCTGCCCAGTGGGCTGTGAGGCAGGCTCTCCATAGGAACTGGGGGCTGGGGGCCTCAGCTGTCCCTAGCCCAGCCTGCACAGCCTGCTCCACCTGCCTGGGCTGGGCAAGGGAGGGATAGAGACAGGTCCTGAGTGCTCACATCACCACTGGGGCCAGCTGTAGAAGACAGCCTGGGTGGCTAAGCACATCCCCTCAAGGCTCTGCATGAATGAGGGGCCGTGGCCAGCAGTGGGGGCGCCTGGAGTTGAGGCTGACACCATCCAGGAAGAAGAGTTTGTCCCAGGTTGGGGGCACCCAATTCAGTACAAGCTACACCCGTCCCCCAACGGTGCACCCTTCTCTAGCTCTCCTACTCCAATTTGCTAAATGAGTCTCCCAGAAGCCAACTGTTGGCCAGGATGCAGCGAGGATGGGGCATGCATGCCGGCTGGGATGCAGCGAGGATGGGGCATGGAGGGACGCGCAGAGTCCAGACTCTGGGCACTTGGACCTCAGCTTTCAGAGCCCTCTGGAGGATCCAGCTGGAGACGCAGAGTCCCTCCTCATCTGTTGGGGTCCATATCCAGGTGGGGAGATCCCGGTCTGGCTGCACCAGGACCACTGTGTGCCCACGTGTGCCCAGCAGGGGCTGTCCTGGCTCCAGCCTTGTGTCTGGGTCCCCACCTCACCCCTGTGACACAATGGGTGAGTGAAGCACTGAGCCAGGGGCCTCTCCTGAACTCCCAACGGGGGCAGAGCAGGGCGGGGCCTCCCTCATGGCTTCTGGTCCAGAGATCCATAGCTAGCTTGGGGTGAGGGGGGGCACCACAGGCCCAGTCCTTTTTATTTATTTATTTTTTAATTTTTGTTTTTGAGATGGAGTCTCACTCTGTCGCCCAGGCTGGAGTGCAGTGGCGCCATCTCGGCTCACTGCAAGCTCTGCCTCCCGAGTTCACGCCATTCTCCTGCCTCAGCCTCCAGAGTAGCTGGGACTACAGGCACCCGCCACAAGGGCCGACTAATTTTTTTGCATTTTTAGTAGACACGGGGTTTCACTGTTAGCCAGGATGGTCTCGATCTCCTGACCTCGTGATCCGCCTGTCTCGGCCTCCCAAAGCGCTGGGATTACAGGTGTGAGCCTGGCGCCTGTCTTTTTTTTTTTTTTTTTTTTTTTGAGATAGAGTCTCGCTCTGTTGCTCAAGCTGGAGTGCAGTGGTGCGATCTCGGCTCACCGCAACTTCCGCCTCCCGAGTTCAAGTGATTCTCCTGCCTCAGCCTCCTGAGTAGTTGGGATTACTGGTGCCTGCCACCATGCCCAGCTAACTTTTTTTTGTATTTTTAGTACAGACAGTGTTTCACTCTATTGGCCAGGCTGGTCTCGAATTCCTGACCTCCTGATCCGTCCGCTTTGGCCTTCCAAAGTGCTAGGAGTACAAGTGTGAGCCCCTGTACCCGGCCTAATTTTTGTATTTTTAGTAGAGATGGGGTTTCATCATGTTGGCCAGGCTGGTCTTGAACTCCTGACCTCAAGTGATCCACCCACCTCGGCCTCCCAAAGTGATGGGATTACAGGCATGAGCCACCGCGCCCGGTCCCTCGGCTAATTTTTTTTTTTTTTTTTTTTTGAGACAGAGTCTTGCTCTGTCATCCGGGCTGGAGTGCAGTGGCACCATCTCAGCTCACTGCGACCTCTGCCTCCTGGGTTCATGCAATTCTCCTGCCTCAGCCTCCCAAGTAGCTGGGACTACAGGTGTGCGCCACCACACCGGCCAATTTTTGTATTTTTAGTGGAGACGGGGTTTCACCATGTTGGCCAGGCTGGTCTCAAACTCCTGACCTCACATGATCCACCTGCCTCGGCCTCCCAAAATGCTGGGATTGCAGGCGTGAGTCACCACGCTCGGCCTAGTCACAGTTCTGAGGGGACAAAGAGGGCCTCCGCTCCCTCCTCTCAATCTTCAGCTAGGCCAGGCTCTCACTTGGGCCCTCCAGTCCTCAGTTTCCCCCTGCACCCAGCCAGGCCAAGCTGCAGAGGCGTCCGGCCCGGAGCTGGGAGGGGGCGTGGCGGGACCCGCGCTTGCAGCCTCGGGACGGAAGGGGGCGCGCACCTCCCCGCGGCGGGGCCTGGGGGCGGGACTGGAATGGGCGGGGCCGCGGGCCATGCTGGCCAATCAGCGCCCGCCCTGGCGCCGGGACCCGCCCCCTCGCTGCAGCCCCGGGGGTCCTGGCCGGGCCGAGCCTCCGTGTCCGGCCCCGCGCGGGAGGGGCGCAGCCTGCGGGGCGGTATCGGGCCCGGGTCTGGGGACCCTCCCGGCGGCCTGTAAGCACCGCCGCCCGCCTCGGCGCCGCCCGGAACCCCTCGGCAGTCCCGTCACGTCTCCTCCAGATTAGGCATTAACTCGGGTGCAGCCGCACTTCCGGGGGGCCGCGGCGGGGGAGGGGCGCCTGCGGGATCCAGACCCCCCTTTCCCTCCCCGCCCCTCCCGGGCCGCCCCCTCCGCGCCCCACCGCCGCGCGGGGCGCCGCGTCCCGGGGCTTTGTTCGCGGCCGGCGCGGGTCGCAGGGCTCCGGGCGGGCCGGGGGAGGGGGAGGGAGGGGGAGGAGGAGGGCGCGGGGAGGGGTGGGGGCGGGGAGGAGGGAGGGGGAGGGGCGCCGCCGGGGCCCCGCCCCCGCCCGCCCGCCCTCCCGCGCTCCGCCGCCTCCGGAGCCGCGTCCCGTCCTGTCCAGTCCCGTCCCCGGCGCGGCCCGCGCGCTCCTCCGCCGCCTCTCGCCTGCGCCATGGCCGGCCCGTCCCGCCCGGGCCCGCTGCGGCCGCTGCTGCTGCTGGTGGTGGCCGCGTGCGTCCTGCCCGGAGCCGGCGGGACGTGCCCGGAGCGCGCGCTGGAGCGGCGCGAGGAGGAGGCGAACGTGGTGCTCACGGGGACGGTGGAGGAGATCCTCAACGTGGACCCGGTGCAGCACACGTACTCCTGCAAGGTGCGCCCACCCTGACCCCGGCCTCCCCTCGCGACGCCGGCCGCCCCGCCGGGACCCCCGCCCCAGGCCGTGGGAACCAGCCCCGGTCGCTCCGCAGCCCCCGCTCCGGCTCCCTTGGCGACCGCCAAGCCCCGGGAGGGGGGGGTCGCCGGGTCCCGGGAAACTCGCGGGCGCCGGGGAAAGTTGCTGCGCCGCCGCCGTCCTCCGCCCGCCGCCCCCTCCCTCCTCGCGGAGACAAGTGCACCTCGCCCCGCGACTGCGGCTGCCTCACGCCCTCCCCACCGGCCAAGGAGAAGGAGAGGGGCCTGGGGCGAGGGGCCTTTGCCCGGGCGGGGAGCGGGGGCTGGGCCTGGGGTCCGCTTGTCCCCCTCCCCAGAGGCCTTTCCCAGGGCTAGAGGGGGTGGTCAGGAGAGAGAAAGGGGCTCACAGCCTGAGCTCCCCAACCAGGAGCCAGGTGGGGGGTGCCGCAGTGGCGAGGGGGGGGCGTGCAGGAGCAGAGAAGTGGGCGGGGCCGTTGCCTGGCCTCGAGTGCTTGGGGGCAGGGCCGGTGCCCCATCGCGCTCCTGCGGGAACCGGGGCTCCCCAGCCCGGGGAGGGGAAGTTTGCCCGGCTTCTCCTTCAGGTGCTTGTGGGAGCCCCCGGGGTAGGTACGCCGGGCCCCCCACAATCTTCTGGTAAGGGCTCGGGGAACCCAGACCCGGCTCCCCTGTACCCCCCAAACCACCTCCTGGGACCAGAAATCGGCTCGTTCCCCCTCCATGGAGGTGGAGAAGGTGGCAGCTTCTTTCAGACTGGCCGGTGCGGGCTACAGCTGGGCTCCCCCGCCGGCCCCGTCTCCTCCACAGCGGCCAGGGCACTTTGCCAGGTCCCTGCAGGATTTTCCCGACTTCCTCCCCGCTGCTCCTGGGTGTGGCTGGGGTGGGGGAAGGCGATGAAAGCCACCAGGCCCTCCGCGGGCCTGGGTCATCTGCCTCCTGGAGCCTGCTGTTGGGGGGCGTGGAGGAGGTCTGCCTAGGCAACTGGAGGGGGTCCCTGCGGATGCTGCAGTCCTGAGGCTCCCAGCAGGGGCTGCGCAGTGGACAGGCCAACCATTGTCTCTCCCCCCATCCGGCAGCCCCAGCCCCCCAGATCTCCTGAGGAAGGGGCTTCTTCTCCCGGCTTTGTTCTCAGGGGAGTGCGTGGGTCTCTGACCCTGTGAGGGCCACCAGGTCGGCTGTAGGTTTTACCGCAGGCAGCCATCAGAGCAGCTGCCCTCAGGGCCCCAGGAGCTGAGAAGGTGGAGGGTGGGGCACCCTGCGCTGCCCAAACTTGATTTCGTGGTTCACGGGCTGCCCTGACTGCACAGACTGTAGGAGTCCTAGGAAGGGGCATCTCAGCCCAGCCGCAGGGCTGCAAGGAGCCAAGCAGGCCCCTTACCCTGAAGCCCCGTCCCCCTTCTCCACTGCCCAAGCTTGCCAGGAGGAGGGCCCTGAGCAGTGGGCCAGTGGGGAGAGGATGGGAACGTGGAAGGCAGGCACCCCAAGCCAGGTGGGCCCCCTTCCCAAATTCAGCCTTAACTGATAGGGACGTTATTGGAGCTGGGGTGGCTGAAAAGGGTGACTTGGGGGAGGGAACATGTTTACAGGTGATGCATCTCTGAGCGTTCCTGCACGGGCCGTGGTGGCCAGCGTGTGCTTCCCCCGGCTTCCGCCCAGCGGTCTGACCCAGAGGTCTCCCCACATCTCTGCCCAGGGCTTGAGTCTGCTGTGGACATTTGTCCTGAGCAGCTAAAGCCCCCAGTCTAGCCCCTTCGCCAGGAGAGGACTAATGACACCCTACCCCCATGTCCACCCCAGGTTCGGGTCTGGCGGTACTTGAAGGGCAAAGAGCTGGTGGCCCGGGAGAGCCTGCTGGACGGCGGCAACAAGGTGGTGATCAGTGGCTTCGGAGACCCCCTCATCTGTGACAACCAGGTGTCCACTGGGGACACCAGGATCTTCTTTGTGAACCCTGCACCCCCATACCTGTGGCCAGCCCACAAGAACGAGCTGATGCTCAACTCCAGCCTCATGCGGATCACTCTGCGAAACCTGGAGGAGGTGGAGTTCTGTGTGGAAGGTGCGTGGTGGGGGGCTCATGTGGGGGCCGCTGGGGGTCAGGGCAGCGGCCAAGGTGGACAGGTTGCAGGGGTCGCTGTGAGGGGCCCTTTCGTGCTCTGCTGGGGGCTGCAGCACATGGTGTCTTGTAGACTGACTTGTGGTCTGACTGTGTCCCACCTTATTCTCTGCTTGCCCCTCCCCGGCTCTCCAGCTGCGTCTCCAAGCCCTCACATTAGACATCTTTGGCCCTCGAAAAGATGGGCCAAAGGCAAGTCCCAGCCCTGCAAACGGATGGCCTCCTGCCTCCTCCCCGCCTCCCAGCTCTCCACACTTCCTCCTGGAGGCCCCTTCTAGAGAGAAGCTGGACAGGTGAATGTCCCCAGCTGTTTCAGCGCCTGTGTTGGCCCAGACCTCCGTCTAGATGGGCCCACAAATCCAGCACCCCTTGCCGTGGGGGTCAGGCGGGAGGGCGAGGCTGTGCGGTGAAGGTTTCTGCGGATTTGGAGGGTGTGTGATTTGCCATCGAGAGTTCTGGCTGTTCCCATGGCTCTGCCGAATGGCCGAGGAGTGGCCCTCCCTGACCCCAGCCTGGTGGGGGCAGAAGTCCCATGACAGCCCCCCCAGGACAAGTCCCAGTTGGGGACTGAGATTGTTGGCTGGGGAATGTGGCAGGGAAAATATAGGAGGTCCCCGTCGCCCCCACATCCTGTCTGCTCCCTCATGGCTGCCTGGGAAGGGATGTGTCGGTGGGGGGCCCGGAGAATGCTTCCTCCCCAAGGCAACGGCAAGGGTCCTGACTTCCTGTCTCTTCGATTTGCTCCGTTGGCCAGCAGGAAAGCGCAGGAAACTGCTGCCCTGACGCTAGCCTGGCTCTTGAGGGGTCCTTGTAGGGTTCTAGACTGTCCACTGCTCTTGCCTTCTGGGAGCTGTGCAGGGGGAGGGGCGGCACCCAAAATAGGGAGTGCTGCGGCCTCTTCCCCAGCCTGTGGTCAGTGGCCCCCAAGCTGCCTTCAGGGTCCAGGCCGCAATGGAGCACAGAGGAGGGTCCCCTGGGTCCTCCACTGGAAGGACACGATAATCTTGGCCCTCCTCTGGGCACTTGTGGTCTGGGAAAAAGATGGGGCATTGTGAAGTCAGGATAGGCTGTCGGGAGCTGAGGAGGGGCTGCAGAAGGAGGTTAGGGCGAGGACAGGTTCCTATCCAGGGAATCATTAACCCCACAGCCAGGCAGGTCTAGCCTGAGGGTCCATGACTTAGTAACCGAGGACTTGCTGTAAGGTCAGAGGGCATGTGGCAGGAGAGTCACCCTGGCAGAACGAGGCTCTGCGTCTTAGCAAAGCAGCTCTACGCATGCCAGGCCCTGGCTCTGGAGCGAGTGCCCAGGCTGAGCAGAGCCGAGCGCAGGGAGGAGGGTCCGTGGGGAGCCCCTGCCAGGAGGGTGTGGCTTAGCCCAGCTGTGCACAGTCACGCTCAGGGACAAGCTCCAGGTGGGGAGCCTGGGACCCATAGCCAGTATGCAGTTTGGGGAGCACCTGGGAGGGGCTGTGGCCACCGAACCCCCCTGGGGTGGGGCTGGCCAGGGGAGGGTGGGCCAGGGAAGAATGTCATGGGAGGGGCCTTGCAGATGAGCCAGGGGCCGAAGGGAGCCTCAGGAGGGAAGCAGCATGAGGAGTGGGGTCCACTGGAAGGTGCCGGGGAGCCCAGGAGCTTCCAGTGGGACATGTGGGGCTCTGCTTTGGAAACAGACCAGGGATATCTCGGGGGGCTGGGAGCACTGGTGCCAGAACAGGGTAAATGCCTCCCAGAAGCCCTGGGTGACCCCTGAGGGACAAGGTCCCTGGAGCTGACCTGGCTGGAGAAGGGACAATCCTGTGTACCTACCCCTCTCCTCACACTGGGTGGGGTGGGAGGTGGGTCCACCTCCTGTTCTGTAGGAGATAAGGGTATTGAACCCCACCGTGGGCCCTCTGGTAGCCAAGGCCTCACCCTAGTGAGGGGGATGGATGGAGGGGGCTTGAGGCTAGCTGACCTCTCCCTGTCAGACTCTGACCCCACCTCCCGGGGCACAGGATGATGTCTGGGCAGTCCCTAGTCTTCGGAAGCTACCCGAGACCACTGGGTCCCACCTTTTATGGGGAACCCCATGCTGGGGTCAAAGGTCCCTCCGTGCTCCCCGGGTGGGGGAGGGCACGTCCTCCCAGGTCACGCCCCTCACCACCCCTGCCCGGACACCGCCTGAGGTGCACCTGCTGCTGGACCACACCTGGACTCAGGTCTACTGAGGACTTCTTTCCTCAGTTTCTCACCTGGCCCTGCCGGGTCTTCCTGGCCCTGCCCAGCCGAGGCCCCTCCCCCAGTCGACAGCCCTCAGGAAAGGCTCCTCCCCCCTTCTCTGCCTAGGGAGCCACATTCCTGGCATAACTAAGACAGGTATGTGTCCCTCCCTCTGCGCCACCTTTGGGCGGGGGAGGCCCATGCTCCCTCCAGAAGGAGTCCCCCGCCCCTGCTTTGTCAGGGAAGTGGCCTGGCCTCCGCAGTGCTAGCTGCCCAAGGCTGGTGGCTGAGCAGGCGACTCCTCCGGCCCTTGCCACCCTGTCCTGTCTGGGCACTGCCCATGCCCTCCCACCCACCTCACGAAGGCTGGTCCTAGAGCCTCCCTGAAGCCCCCAGGATGGACTCCTGGCTGAGGGCCGGCCAGGCCGCCTGGGGCCCATCCCTCCCTGCTAGGAGCCAGGAACAGAGAAAGGAAGTGTTGTCTGCCCCTGCCGGGGCCTGGCACAGGGACAGGGCAGGGGGCCAGGGTCGGAGTGAGCCTGGCGCCTTCCCAGCCCAGCCCTGCCCAGCTCTGAAGCGCGGGGTCCCGGCGGCCTAGTCCCGGCCCTGCCTGTATTCCGGCCTGCGCGCCCTCCCTTCCTCTCTGCCTGGCCAGCTGTCTAGGCCTCAGGACGGCAGTCCTAGGGGAAGCCCAGAGTCCCACGGCCCCGGGGGCAACATCGGTGCTGGGGTTGAGGGGCCCAGCAGCCCCAGACCAGGCTCCCCTCAGTGTGGGGCAGTCGAGGAGATGGGGGAGGTTTCTGGGGTGCAGGAGGACCTCCCATAGGGCTGGGCCCAGCCCCCTCTCCTGCCCAGGGCTCAGCTCCTGCCCCCAACTCCTCTGCCTTTCTCCCTCGGAGTGGGGAAGGGGCTTCTCTGTTCCTGCCACCCTCTCCTGCCCCCTCCTGACTCCAGGTTCTCATCCTGCCCCCTGGTTCCCCCACCCCCACCCCATGAGCCCCTCTCGGGCCCTCCCCCAGGCAGGTCTGGGCCTGAGGCTGCTGCCCCAATCTCCCTCCTGCAGCTGGGAGGGGTCTGCCGGGTGGGAGGGCCCACCTCTGTCCCTCCCCACTCACCTCTGTCCCTCCCCACTCACCCCTGCCCCTCCCCACTCACCCCTGCCCCTCCCCACTCACCTCTGTCTCTCCCCACCCAGGGGCTCCTGGTAGGAAGTTGGGGCCCCACCTCTGTCTCTCGTAGAGCTGGGAGGGGGGTCTGCCAGGTGAAGGGCCCACCTCTGTCCCTCCCAACCCAGGGGCTCCTGGTGGGAAGTCGGGGCTCGGTGCTTCCCTCCTGCGTGAATGGACTTGTCCTGTCTCCGACTTCACCTGGGCTTGCCCCTGCCTTGGCCTGGGGGGGCTTTGCTGGCTGAAACCAAAGGGAGCAAGGTGGTGGGAGGGGTAGAGGAATTGGGCCGGTCAGTTCTGTGGAGGTGACCTCTTTGAGAGGGCCGGGCTGAGCTGGTGGAAAGAACTGTTGGCTTTTTCCAGACCCCACCCCACCCCCTCACTCCCCACCCAGAGAACAGCCCTGGCTCCATTGTTCCTGCAGACTGGAGAGGGCTCCCTCCCACACTAGCCGCTCTGGTGGGGCCTCTGTGGGTGGCGGTGGGGATGGTACCTGCTGCAGCCTCCAGGCCGAGGTCGGGGAGAAGGAGGTTAGGGCGAGGACAGGTTCCTGTCCCTGCAAGATCAGGAGAGGGAATCATTAACCCCACAGCCGGCAGAAGGCAGGTTGGAGCTGCTCTAGAGAGGGGTGCCCGTGCCTCGGGGCCACAGGTCCGGCCTGAGGTCATTCCAGCCAGGCCCGTGCAGCTTCCTTCCTGAAGGGTTGACTCTGGCCCCCATCACTGCAGGGGAGTGGAAAACAACTGCAGAAGCAGACGCCCCACCCCCAGGGCTTTGCTTCCACCTGTGGGACCCCAGTCCACAGCCCCACCAGCGGCCTGGGTGGGGCAGGAACGGACCCCTCCCTGCAGTCCTAGTTCTGGCACCCCCTCCCCACTTGTACTGGGCTCCCCAGGGCCCCCTGAGGCCCAGCTGGGCTGGGGCTGCAGATGTAAACACTATGGTGGCCCGCCCACCTGAGGATGGACACCCCGGGGTCCCAGGAGGTACCTGCCCCTTACAGATAAGAAAGAGGAAGCGCGGGGCTGAGTGTCGCGCCACAGACAGTCGCCCGCTGGAGGAGGAGGCTCAGTGCCCGAGCACCTCCTGCCTATGGGGGGCTGCACTGGGGCTCGGAGCAGTCCTGTGTGCCCCCCAGGCTGTGGCAAGATTGTGGCTGGGATCTAGGGGATGAGGCAGTTCTCTACTGGAGCCTCCAGCACAGAGGGAAGCTCCCCAGAAGGGGCCTCTCCCCCCAGCGCAGATCCTGGGAACTTCCTC
This sequence comes from Theropithecus gelada, assembly GCF_003255815.1. Taxonomy (NCBI): domain Eukaryota; kingdom Metazoa; phylum Chordata; class Mammalia; order Primates; family Cercopithecidae; genus Theropithecus; species Theropithecus gelada. Next base: position 30,022,711 of record NC_037668.1, read on the forward strand.
TGAGGAAGGCCCCCTGCCAGGGGTAGCTCACAGCGGGACCTGGGAAAGGGAGATGGCCCCTCCCAGCCCCCTCCTCCTGCAGTCCCCCCACGGAGCAGAGGCGTGGGAGAAGGGGCGCGCTCTGTCCTACAGGCAGCCGGCTGCTTCCAGCTGTGTGGCCTGCGTGTGTGCACGTGTTTGTGTGTTTGTACACGCATGTGTGTGCACGTGCCTGCAGCCTCAGATGTACCAGCCTGTGCACTTCAGAATTCTGGCTGGAGCCTCTGCTAGTGGGCCATCATTCTTGCCACCCTGTGTCCCTGGGCTCAGCCCGGGCCGGTGCTGCAGGTGTGGGGCTGGTGGTGGGTGACCCTGGCCTGTCCTGGGGGCCTTGGGAGCTGGGCTCTGCCTCTGTCATTGTGCACGTGTCTTGCCTCAGCTTGCTGTTGGTTGTCCAGTCTCCTGCCCTCCGCTCGCTGCGTCCAGCGGGCTGCCCCGTGTCTGGCAAAGGGCCCGGGACCTTCTGCAGGTGCTGCCTCTGAGATGACCAGTGTGGTTTCTGAAGGTTTGAGAGGAAGGGGCATGCCGGGTCCCTTGGGGCTGCAGTGAGGACAGGAGAGGGTCCTGGGTCACAGTCCCCTCACATGTCTGCTGAACCTCGAGGCTGACACAGATGCCCACCCCTGCCCAGATGGGGCTCTGTCTGGGGGTGGCAGAGCAGTCTGGGAGTCAGACCAGGCATGGTCAAGTCGGGAGGGGGGCTCTGTCGCTGGCCTGAGCCTCCCTGCCCTGCCCCTTGGCAGCCCACCTTGGCCACCTCGCACTGGGCCCTAGGAGAAGCCCCTGTGTGTCCGCAGGTGGGAGGCTCCCATGCACCCCCTGCTGGAGAAGCGCAAACACAAACACCCGGCCGACGGCGGCCCTGGCGACGATGGCTGGTGGGGAGGGGCTGTGCCCCCTTCTCTTCCCAGAGGAGGGTGGGGCGTGAGCAGGGCTCACCTTGGCCTTCACTGATTTGATCATCAGTACCTTCCCCATTCACACACTCACTGTTGGCACCTCCACAGGGCTTCCCAAGGAAGCCAGGAGTCAGCTGTGCATTGAGGGGTGAAGGTCTGTGCAGGGAACGGTGGGAGAAAGAGGCTGTGGACACGGGCAGGAGAGAGGTCTGGGACGCAGTTGTCAGCTGCCATGACCCCACAGCTGGGAGCAAGCTGATTCCTGTCTCCGAGCTGCCGTCTCCCCTGCTGGCTCCCCCACACCTGGCTGGCGGCACCTGTGAGCACTGACCACTCCATGCCAGCTCTGTTTTCCTTGGTTAGAGTTGGGGGCACTGAGCGCTTGCGTGTGCGTGCATGTGCGGTGTGTGGGCCGACAGCACCCATACTCAGCCCAGCCTTTCCAAAGGAACTGAGCCCCAGCCCCTCTGGGGCCTGCCAATATGCCAGAGAGCCCCAGTGCTCCACCCTCTCCAGGCCCCAACCCTCACCTTCTGAGGGCAGGATAAGTACCTTCGGGTGCCCAACCAGAGTGTGCCTGTATCCACGCAGGAACATGTGTGGGGTGTGTGGGGAACATGCCTTCCCATTGTATGGGTGGGGGTTGAGGGACAAAATTAATGTTGCACAAAGATGTGGGACGCCCAGTATCTATTTGGGTAGGTAGGGGCACATTAGTGTCTACACAGGCGGCGGCGGGGAGGTCATCAGTGTCTATGCGGGCAGGTGGGGGGACATCCAGTATCTATGCAGGCAGATTGGAGGGATGTCCAGTGTCTATGCAGGCAGATGGGGGGACGCCCAGTGTCTATGCAGGCAGGTGGGGGGCCATCAGTGTCTATGCAGGCAGGTTGGGGGACGCCCAGTGTCTATGCAGGCAGGTGGGGGGACGTCAGTGTCTATGCAGGCAGGTGGGGGGACATCCACTATCTCTGCAGGTGGGGGGGGAAGGGGGACATCCCATGTCTATGCCAGCAGGTGCGGGGGGAGGACTGAGGCTGGGGCTGGAGACGGCAGTGGGGCTGAACAGGGGGTTGAGGGGGGTCAGGGAGCGGGTGTGGTGCTGGGCAGGCCTGGAATACCCGTTGTGTGGCCGTGTGTGTGCAGCGCATGGTGCTGTGAGTGTGAGCTCAGGGACCAGGGGGCTCATGCCTGCCTCTTTCCCGAACATGAGCCTGCGTGGGCTGGTCAGAGCTGAATGATTTTGTCTGAAGATCCCAAAATAGCTCATGTCGCCTGAGCTCCCCTCCCTGGCTGGGCCTGGGGCCTCAATGGCCCTTTGTCTTTCTGAAGGCATCTGGGCCTCTGTGGGGGGCTCAGACACTGACTGGGGCTGGGTGGAGCCAGGCCGCCTGCCTGGTTCCCCTTCCCCCTGGGCCAGCCCAAGGGGCCCTAAGCCTCATTCCAGTGTTGGCCTGGGCCAGCCAGGCCCCCCCATGTGACTTTCAGCTTGTTGGGCCCCCTTTGCTGGCAGATCCCAGGGTCTCTGTGTGGGGGCAAACTTCCCAGGCAGTCTTCGAGGCCCCCTCTGCCAGCCTGTACCTGGGGCTCCCCCATCCCTCCCACATCCTGGTACCTGCATGTCCTCCTCCTGCAGAGCCCACCAAGAGATCCCATGGCTGAAGGTGGTGGCAGCAGGCGGTCTGGCGCGTGACCTGGTAGCACGGCCTGGGTTTGACCCTGGCACTGCCCCTGGGACTCTGAGCTGGGAGGTGAGAAATGGGGAATGTGTGTGAACCACCTGCCTCTGCACAAGTCCTGTGCTGGGTTTTCTCATCCCTGGGCCACACCCTGTGCTGGGGAGATAAAAAGTCAGATCCTGCCCAGGGCACCCACAGTCAGCGCTGCTGGGACACTGTCAGCCTGGTGTGGACAGTGCCAAGGTCCAGCGGGGTGGGGGGGGGTTGGGGTAGGAGCTCCCCTGAGGAGAGGGTGAGGCCAGCAGGGGTGCGTCTCCAAGTGGTTCCTTTGACAGCTGCTCTGGATGGGACGTGGCTTGCGGTGGGTGAGACCCCTTGGCTGAGTGGATTTTCCTGCAAGGTTTCATTGGAACACCAGGTTCCAGGGCCATAGAGATGTGGTGGCCTCCTGTCTGGGTGACGGGGCATGGTGCTGGTCCCTGGCTGGGGGGTGGAAAGGAGTCCCAGGAGAGGGAACTGGCAAGACAGGACCTTCCCAGCTAAGGTGGGGTTGGTGGGATTTGGCTGGGGCCCTTGGAAGAGCCTGACCAGGAGGGTGAGACAGGGCACCGGAGGGAAGGAGGCGTTGGGGAGAGTCCAGATGGAGGCCATGGGGTCAAGGGGCCCACAGGCCAGACTGTGGGACTCCAAGAAGGCAGGTGTGGGCAGTGGGTCCTCTGGGGTGGACTGAGGTGAGACCTGGGTGTGACCACGCGGTGGCACTGGTGACTGCTGGCAGCTGTTGTCTGCAGAGTGGGTGAGAGTGAGTGTGGCAGATGGCTTGGTCTGCGGTGCTGGAGGGGACTGGCGGAGCAGAAGCGCCCTGGCGCCAGGTCCTTGCTTTCCTGGAGCTGGGGCTTGGGGGATGGGGTAGGTCGTTGCAGGGACAGAGGGGAGGGCAGGGTAATGGGTGCGCAGGGGTCTTTTCCAAAGGCTGCTGGTGGCCAGGGGTGTGCGGGGGACCGAGGTGCCGCCGCCGAGGGATTCTGGCCTCCAGGGTGGACGGACCTGGCATGGACTCTAGCGGGTGGTGCACACACCAGACCAGACGGGCCCCTCGCTGATCCCCGGATCCCCCAACTGGGCAGCGGACAGGGAGAGGGGCGACCTTCGGGGGCGGGTGTGGGGACGCCGGACTACCGCGTCAGGAGTCCCAGATGGGCCGAGACCCCCATCCCCCGCCCCGGGCCGCAGTGACGTCAGGGCCCCGACGTTCCTGGAACGGCCTCTCGGGGGCGTTCCAGGCCCGCGGGCCCGCAGGGAGTCCCCGCCGCAATTTGCATGGGGCTCATTTGCATGACTCCGCCCCGCGCGGGAGTCGGGGGCGCTGGCGACTGGAGGAGCCACTGTCAATCCCCAGGGGAAAGTGGGCGAGGCGATTTCTGGGCCGCTCACCTCACTCCACCCTCTAGCTCGCCCCGCACCTGGGGCCCTCCCCCACCTACGCCCCGCCAGGGTGGGGCCGCGGGCGCAGAAACACTCGCGGGCACACGCACGACGACGCGTACACGCGGGCGCACGCGGCCCCCCGGGCCCCCCTGCGGCGACTCCGATTCACCCCAGCGGGTGCGGGGCGCGGACCCGCCCGGTCCAGCTCCTGCTCCCCAGGCGCTTCCTCCTCCCGCGACCTGCCCCGGCCATACTCGCCTCCGCTCCAGCACCCGACCCTGCTCCCCCGGCCCAGCGCTACCGCCGACCCCGTCTCGGTCCCAGTTGAACGCCCCCAGCCCCAGCCCCAGCCCCTGCCTCGGCCCAGCCCCAGCGCCCCCAGTCCCAGCCCCAGCGCCCCCAGTCCCAGCCCCAGCCTCAGCTCCCCCAGCCCGAGTCCCACCCCCGGCCCAGCCCCAGCGCCCCCAGTCCCAGCCCCGGCTCCAGCTTCAGCCTCAGCGCCCCTAGGCCCAGCCCCAGTCCCACCCCCAGCCCCAGCGCCTTCAGGCCCACCCCGGGCCCCAGCCTCAGCCACCCCAGCCCCAGTCCCGGCCCCATCCAGGGCCCAGCCCCAGCCCCAGCCGAGCGCCCTCAGCTCCGCCGCCGGCCCCGCCTGCCCGGCGTTCCCTTTTGTGCAGCGCTCTCCCGTCCGCGTCGGCCCGATCCTCTGGAACTCCCCGCGGACGCCGGGGTCCCCGGAGGCGGCTTCCTTTGTCTCTGCTCCCGCCCTCCCTCCGCGGCGCCCTCGCCCCTCACTCACCTCCCCAGCCCCGCGAGGACGAGGGGAGCTGGCGGTGCTCGCCCAGTGGCGGGAGCCCGGGAGCCCAGGAGCCGGCGCGGCCTCCGCAGGCGGCGCTTTCTTCTCATTCCCGACGCGGCCGCCCCTCCTGCCTGCCCGCTCCCATCGCCGCTCCCGCCTTTGCCGGGGACAGGAGCTGCCCAGGCTCTCGGCGCCTGGACCCCGCGCACCTGCCGCGCACACCGCCTCTCCGGCCTGCGGGGCTCCGGGGCTCCGGGAAGACCAAGCGCTGGCGGCCGGCCCGGGGAGGCTGTGGGCAGCAAGGGTGACCGCGGGCTCCCCGTGCCTCCTCCGCCTGCCTCGGAGCCCACATTTGGGATTTCTACTCCGGGAGAATTCTGCACTCCTCCCACGATGAGCCTGGAGGGCTGGAGCCGGGACCTGGCACCCCCAGGGCTGTGACGGCGTGAGCTCTGAGGGCACAGCTGCGGTCCGCCGCCCCAGGGGTCCCAGGATGGGGCGAGCAGCCCTGAAGAGGCCCAAGGGCACCCCGTGAGGAGCCCCCACACTCTGAGAGTGGGGCACTGAGCCGGAGCCCCGGGCCATGCCTCCGCTGCCGCTGGCGCGGGACACCCGGCAGCCGCGTGGCGCCTCCCTGCTGGTGCGAGGCTTCATGGTCCCGTGCAACGCCTGCCTGATCCTGCTGGCCACCGCCACGCTCGGCTTCGCGGTGCTGCTGTTCCTCAACAACTGTAGGTGGCCACGGGCGGGGCGCCGCACTGGCCAAGCCCCAACCCGAAGTCCCTGCACATAGAGGCTGGAGGCCGCGGCGCCGCCGGCAGCTTCAGGGGGATGGGATGGGTCACTCTGTGGACCCCTTGGTCCCTGGAGGCCTGTCCTTGGGCTCTCAGTGGGCCTGGCCCTCTCCCAAAGCTGCAGAAACACTTCCTGCGGTAGCTGGGGAGGGAGGGGCACCCGGCTACACTGAGAGCCGGCAGCTGGGGTTAAGGTGGGGCTTGCAGTGGACTCTCCCAGGGCAGTGGGGCCTGCCTGCACCCCTGTGGCTGGGGCCCCATCTGATAGGAGTCAGGCCATGACCATTTGGCTGTAGGGGCAGAGAAAAGCAGGGGCCTCCGTCTCAGGCCTCAGCCAGCCCATGGGGTCAGGGCTGGACCCTTTGGCACCCCTGCCTGGATCCCATGGGGAGGGGAGGGAGGTGGGTGGGCAGGGGTGCCCCTTTCCAGGCTGGGCAAAGGGATGGGACAGGGAGGGGCCTGCTCAGAGGGGCCTAACTTGGGGGTTTGTTTTCTTCCAGATAAACCTGGGATCCACTTTACTCCAGTGCCTCCGACGCCTCCTGATGGTGAGTGGGGCTGAGTTTGGGGGACCTGGATGGGCTGTGGCATGCTTGGGAGTCAAGGGCCATTTGGAGGTGTGCACCCCAGATGTGTGGAGTGTGTCTGGAGTGCGGAGGAGGCTGGACAAGGGCACCTGGGTCTGTCCTGGGAGTCTGCAGCAGTAGGCTGCAGTGGGAACTCGCAGTCTGGAGGCCCCGGCCTGGTGGCACTGGAGCGCGACTCTCACTTCTCTGGGCCTCAGCCCCCTCAGCCTCAAAATTGGAAACAAGTCCTGGGACCCACGGGTGGTGAGGAGATGTCAGATGTGTGGGGTGGGGCCAGAGTCTGGTCAGGGGGCTCCGCTCCATTGTCCTTCCTTCTCCCTGTTGAGCAAGGGGTGGGGCTGGACAGAGGCTGGAAGTGGACAGGAGGTCAGAGGGGAGGCTGGGCTGGGGGAGGGCCCTGGCCTGATCAGTGACAGCTATCTGGGGAGGGGCCTGGAAGGCCGCAGTCTGTGCCTGGGACTCTGCAGGCTGTCATGGGGGGGCACAAGTGATGGAGGGGCGGGCTGAGTGATGGAGGGGCGGGCTGAGTGATGGAGGGGTGGGCTGAGTGATGGAGGGGCGGGCTGACCTTGTTGATCTGCTTTGTGAGGTGGGGCCTGTCCTCCTGGGGGTGCTGCTGGTGTTTGGGCTGCTGTCATCGGGGTGTATGAGGGGAAGAGAGGAAGCGGTCAGCGCCGCAGGGGAGCACGGACGGGAGGGCTGGTGACACCCTTGCCAAACCTGGGGTCCTCTCCAGCAGGTGGGGAGGGAGCACCCAGGTTTTCTCTCAGCACCTGCCCCATCAGTGGGTCTCACTTGCGTTCAGTCGCGTGTGCAGGACTGTCTGTGTCAGCACCTGCCCCATCAGTGGGTCTCACTTGCGTTCAGTCGTGTGTGCAGGACTGTCTGTGCAAGGGCTGCGCTGTGAGGCCTTCCTGATCAGGACACGGGGTGGGGAGGATGACCTGGGGGAATCCTGAGGTGACCTGAGGACAGGGCCTTGGGCTGCATAGATTGTCTGGGCCACTTTCCAGGTCTTGGGAGTGGGGGATGATGGCTGGAGGAGGTGGCCTGGCCTGGGCAGGGGGCCCTGTGATACCCACCTGTGCTGAGAGGTGGGGGCAGGGGTGGCGGCAGCTTGGGGTTCTCAGCGGTCTGCAAGACGGGGTGGGGTCTTTCCTGGGAGTGTGGAGTTTGGGCACCTGGGAACCAGAGCTGGATTGAGGAGCATGAGATGGAGGCACTCTGCTTCCTCGGCCGCCGGCCAGGCTGGCGTGGCCTGTAGTCAGCTGTGCTTTGCTCCTGAAGCCGCGTACCAGCAAGTGGGCAGTGGTTCTTCCACACTGAGCTACTCAACTCCTGGTCCCAGAGACTCTGGGCTGGGGCAGCGCTGGGCCTGGGGTGGGGAGCTGGGCAGTGGGAATGGGGAATGGTGGCTGTGCAAACCAGTCCTACCCCTGGGTTCTAGCACTGCAGCCTCTCTGTTGGCCCCCAGCCCCTGATGGCCCTCCAACCCCCGCCCCCCAGAACGCTCCTGCGAGATCCCAAAGGCTCCTCAGAGCGCCAGACTCCTCTTGGACTGTGGGGAGAGGAGACCGGTCTGCATGGCCAAGGTGACTGAGGCCTCTGAGGGGCTCCTCCCAGTGGGGTTGCTGTCCCCCTTCTTGAGACTCAGGAGCCCTGTGGGACAGGGCAGCACAGCACCATGGGCGGTTTGTGACCTGAGGCATTTGACAGGACATGGGCTGGGAGAGCAGGTAGGTGAGCAGCTGGCTTGTGCTGGAAGACCCTCTCCCTCCTGGTAGCCCCAGGACTGGGGGCAGGAGGGTGTGGACTCAGAGAAGGACCCGAGTCTTGCAGGAAGGGGCCTGAACCCTCCCAGTGGGCCTGAACCCTCCCACTGGGGAGGAGACAGGTCTGTGCTGGTGGCTGGGGCTGGGCAGGGCCAGGGCAAGAACTGAGTTTCCACCACCTGTGAGCCACAGGCCTGGAGCCATCTGGATTTAAAGATGTGCTCCGGTGGGAGGTCCCCTCTCTTAGCATCCTCAGCCTCCTCTCCTGACACCCAGAAGGCTGGGAGTGTCTCCTTTTCTTTACATACTGCTCCCTGCACCCAGCCACAGCCCGCCCTGCCACACAGTCAGTGGTGTGGAGGGCTCCACGCCAAGGCCATCGTGACCCACGTGCTACCTCACTGCCGTCATAGTTACGGGCTGTAGCTCACAGCAGGGCTGGGGCATCCTCTCCATCCCCCAGCCTACCCAGGACCAGGAAGGGAGTTAAATATACCCACTCCTATAAAAAGCACTGCCGCCTCCAGCATTACACATGGCGGGGGGACCCGTCACGCTGCGGGAGAGTGGGTGGGGAGGCCGAGTGGCCGGGGAGGGGCTCCTGCAGGAGGCGGAGCTAGGACAGACGTGGCAGGACCCCCAAAAATGACCCATCGGGAACACAGGGCTCACAGGGGCCTAGGTGTGTCACCTGCATCTATGAGGGGCCATGTGGGCAGGTGACCGGACCATGGATGCATCTGAGCCCAGCGCTGGCATTTCTAGCAATGTGGCCTTGTCAGGCGGCCTCAGCTATGTCTCACCTTCCTCCTGCCAGCTGGCTGGGGAGACGAGTGGCCTGACATCTCGGGGTTTGCTGCTGCGATGCTCTGTGCCTGGTGGGTAGATGCGTGTGTGCCGTCACCAGGTGCACCTGTCTTCAGGTGATCTCGTGTGGAGCCTCTGTGATCCCCTAGGCCTGTGGGGAAGCAAGTAGTTGTGAGGTGGACTCAGCACAGTGATGGGAGCTGCCCCTCACCTAAGCCTGCAGTGTGAGTGGAGAATGGGGTGTGGGGCTTCCTGGAGGCAGTGATTCCTGAGCTCACTCTTGAGAGGCAGCTGTGTTTCCAGCCTGGATGGGGATAGGAGGGAGGGACCAGCACTGTGACCTTTAAACTCTGGCCTGGATGGCAGTGTCACACCATCAGATGCTGTGAGGGAGATCCACCCCCACTCCACAGCTGGGGCCACATCCCAAGAGGAGCGGACTCTCTGAGGCCCTGGAGGCAGAGGGGTAGGGGCCAGAACCTGGCCCTGCACACCAGACGGGGATGGGGGGCCCAGTGCTCAGCCCGGCTTCAAGGTCCCCCCCAGGTACCCAGAGTCTCTCCACTGCCCTGCCACATTGGTCCAGCAGCTGGTCGCTCAGAGCCTGTCCCTAAGGTATCTCTGGGCTCCCACCCCAGAGCCTGCTCTCCGTGCACCTCCATGCCCCTGCAGGCAGCCCAGCCCGGCTCATCCTGGTGAGCTGCCATCATCACCTTCTTCCCCGAGACTCTGTCTTGGGACGCAGCAGGACTGACCTCGGGCTGGACTATGGAGGGAGCTGCAGGTCCTGGTGGATGAGGAGCCATCCAGGAACAGTGCCCTTGGCCGTGGTGTCGGGGCCTTGGGAGAGGTCTGGCTGGGCCAAGGTGACCAGAAGGGGAGAAAGGCTCAGGAACCCAGGTGTAGGGAGGTGACTGGGTCCTTGACCGTGGGGATGGGACCTGGGGGGAACCATTAGTCCACAGGTCCAGCTGAAGCCCAGGAGAACAGCTGGTCGGGCATCGGCAGGTGCCTGTTGGATTTGGACTGGGAGTCCCAGGGCCTTGGACATGGCAGGGCCAAAGGGAGAGGGAGGTGCTGAGGGGAAGGAAGGGGAGCCAGAAGGGAAGTGAAGGGGCCAGGGGTGCATGTGGTTTGAGTTTGGTTTGAGCCGGGACGGTGGGAGGCCAGTGGTGATGGCAGCCCTCATGACTGTACTTATGATGGCAGCAGACGGGCCACAGAGTGCTGTGTGCTGGGCACCCTCTAAGCTTTGCAGATACTGGCCCATTTAACCCCACAATCCTGGGAGGTAGGTCCTATTGCTCGTATTCACAGAAGGGGACACTGAGGCCCAGGCAGGTGAGAACCTGCCCACAGTCCCACAGTGGGTAATGCAGAACTGAGCAGCCTGGCTGCAGGACCTGAGGTGGGAGAGGAGCAGAAGAGGGGTGGCGGCACAGCCAAGGTTTGGGGAGGAGGACAGGGATGGGGGGCGGGGAGCATGGGTAGGTTGCAAGGATGGCAGGCTGATGGCCCTCGCTCAGCCTTCTGGGGTGGGGGCAGGGACACCCAGACAGAGAGTGCCAGAGCCTGGGGTGGGCTGTTGCCGTGGCAACAGCTGGCTCCAGCTCCCGGTGCACCCACCCTCCTTGGAGACCGGGGCGGGGGGGTTTCCTCCTGCCCCATTTCGAGAGCCTGCTGGGAAGTGATGGGTGGTAGCCACCCCTCTGACATGACTTATTAATGATAATTGGACCCAATTAAACATTTATTAAATCCAGACAGCTGCAGCCCCTAATGGGCCCTTCCCTGATCCTGGGTGGGCCATGCTGGGGGGTGGGGGTGCTCAGGATGGGCTGCCGCAGGGGCTCTGGGTTTTAACGTGCCTGAGGCAGCTTTGCTGGCCACGTTGAGGTCTGGTGATGGGATGTGTGCCAGGCGCTGTGGTCTGCAACAATAAGAACTAAAATGAGCAACAGTTCCTGCACCTCCCCAAGAAGGAAGATCACTTTGACAGAGAGTGAGGGGATTGGAGGACGCAGGGGTGAGGTGGGGGGCAAGGGGGACGCCCAGGGAGGAGGGGGTGTGTGGGTGTCCCAGGGATCCCAGGGAGCGATGGGAGGCTGCAGAAGGGCACAGGCCTGCCGCGGGTCGGGGGCTGGCCAGGAAAAAATAGGAGATTAAAGTAGAGGCGGCGGCCAGGAATTTGCACTTCTCCAGGGAAGCTGGGGAAGAGTTGGGGAGAGGGAGGCCGCTGGAAGAAGATCCCCCACCCATCTTGGGTGCAGGGAGCAGTCAGGGAGGCGCCAGAGGTGGGTCAGAGCTGTGACCTGGCCTCACACCCCGCCCCCGTGGGGCCGTCAGGCGCGACCCAGGCAGGAGGCGGCAGGGCTCAGGTGTGCTGGACGCTGCAGCAGCGCGGGAAGGGGCTCCCCGGGCTTCATGGGGTGAATCGGTGAGGTGCTCCGGTGCGGATGTGTAAGGGGCCCCTGAGCAGAACTGGGGCCTGGACCGCTTGTGCCCGAGTTGGTTTCCAGGCGACTCTGCTTTTCGCTGGGGGCGCACGAGGTGGGTGGGAAATGGGTGCTCGTCCGTCGCAGAAACAGTCAGGTGCCCCCTGCAGGAGACGCCCCTCTCCGCGGCTGCAGGGGCGGGGTGGGGGAGAATGTTCCCCCCTGGAGAGGCCCGGGGCTAGCGGGAACCCTCGGCGGGCGGGATCTGCGAGGGGCAGGGCCGGTCCTTTGAGCGCATGCACGCGTGTCCGTGTCCATGGTGAACCCCCGATGTGGCGCAGGGGGGTGAAGGCGCGGGCCGCGAGCACGGCAAGGTCTCGCGGGCGTGTGGACGTGGGTACTGGCGCCCCGGCACCCTGAGCCTTCTCCCCCACCCGCCCCAGCGTGCCGGGGAATGCTGTGCGGCTTCGGCGCCGTGTGCGAGCCCAACGCGGAGGGGCCGGGCCGGGCGTCCTGCGTCTGCAAGAAGGGCCCGTGCCCCAGCGTGGTGGCGCCGGTGTGTGGCTCGGACGCCTCCACCTACAGCAACGAATGCGAGCTGCAGCGGGCGCAGTGCAGCCAGCAACGCCGCATCCGCCTGCTCAGCCGCGGGCCGTGCGGTGAGCTGGGCGGGTGCCGGGCGGGGCGGGGCTGGGAGGGGCCATGGAGACGTGGAGGCGGGGCCTGTGGCAGGGTCGGGGCCCGGCGGGAAGGAGCGGGGCTGGGCGGGGCCGGGGGGGGAGCGTAGCGGGTCGGAGAGGGCGGGGCGGGGCGGGGGCGGCCCGTCTGACCGGCAAGCCCTGCCCGCAGGCTCGCGGGACCCCTGCTCCAACGTGACTTGCAGCTTCGGCAGCACCTGTGTGCGCTCGGCCGACGGGCTGACGGCCTCGTGCCTGTGCCCCGCGACCTGTCGTGACGCCCCCGAGGGGACCGTGTGCGGCAGCGACGGCGCCGACTACCCCGGCGAGTGCCAGCTCCTGCGCCGCGCCTGCGCCCGCCAGGAGAATGTCTTCAAGAAGTTCGACGGCCCCTGTGGTGAGCGCGGCGGCGGGCGCACGGCTCGACCTCTGTGGGCGCGCGGCGACAGCGTCCTGACTCCTGCCCTCGACCCCCAGACCCCTGCCAGGGCGCCCTCCCTGACCCGAGCCGCAGCTGCCGCGTGAACCCGCGCACGCGGCGCCCTGAGATGCTCCTACGGCCCGAGAGCTGTCCTGCCCGGCGGGCGCCAGTGTGTGGGGACGACGGAGTCACCTACGAAAACGACTGCGTCATGGGCAGATCGGGGGCCGCCCGGGGTCTCCTCCTGCAGAAAGTGCGCTCTGGCCAGTGCCAGAGTCGAGGTGGGTGGCTCCCCCCGGGAGGGCTCTGGCCAGTGCCAGGATCGAGGTGGGTGGCTCCCCTGAGGGAGGGCTCTGGCCAGTGCCAGGATCGAGGTGGGTGGCTCCCCAGGGGGAGGGCTCCGGCCAGTACCAGGATCGAGGTGGGTGGCTCCCCTGAGGGAGGGCTCCGGCCAGTGCCAGGATCGAGGTGGGTGGCTCCCCAGGGGGAGGGCTCCGGCCAGTACCAGGATCGAGGTGGGTGGCTCCCCTGAGGGAGGGCTCCGGCCAGTGCCAGGATCGAGGTGGGTGGCTCCCCTGAGGGAGGGCTCCGGCCAGTGCCAGGATCGAGGTGGGTGGCTCCCCAGGGGGAGGGCTCCGGCCAGTGCCAGGATCGAGGTGGGTGGCTCCCCTGAGGGAGGGCTCCGGCCAGTGCCAGGATCGAGGTGGGTGGCTCCCCTGAGGGAGGGCTCCGGCCAGTGCCAGGATCGAGGTGGGTGGCTCCCCAGTGGGAGGGCTCCGGCCAGTGCCAGGATCGAGGTGGGTGGCTCCCCAGTGGGAGGGCTCCGGCCAGTGCCAGGATCGAGGTGGGTGGCTCCCCTGAGGGAGGGCTCCAGCCAGTGCCAGGATCAAGGTGGGTGGCTCCCCAGGGGGAGGGCTCCGGTCAGTGCCAGCCTTCAGGTGGGTGGCTCCCCCCTGGGAGGGCCACCTGCTCCCCTGCTCCCTGCACATCCCAGGGCAGGGATGGAGGGTGCTCCGGTTTCTCCATGATCCCCTCACCCCTGCACCCTAGACCAGTGCCCGGAGCCCTGCCGCTTCAATGCTGTGTGCCTGTCCCGCCGTGGCCGTCCCCGCTGCTCCTGTGACCGTGTCACCTGTGACGGGGCCTACAGGCCCGTGTGTGCCCAGGATGGGCACACGTATGACAGTGATTGCTGGCGCCAGCAGGCTGAGTGCCAGCAGCAGCGTGCCATCCCCAGCAAGCACCAGGGCCCGTGTGGTGAGCACCCCGGGGTGGAGGCCAGGCGGGGTGGGCTGTTCCTGCGTCAGTTCCTGCCTGGACATCACATGCCATCTTCATCCGTCATGCTCCTCTTGGGGTCCTGGGAGTGGGCTGGTCCCTCTGGGGAGGCTCTGGGGAGGGTGGAGGCTGTGTGTGTGGAGGGTATCTGGACACCTGGGGGCTGGTGAGGCAGAGGCAGGGCCTTGTGTGGGCTCCCTGGTCCCTGCCCTCGGCCATGCCCTCCCCGGGAGTCCTCTGGCCTGTCCGCGTCTCCCCACTCTGTAAGCACAGACTGCTGGGGTGGGCAGGCTGGACGCGACACCAGGGTCCTCACTCTTAGGACATGGGCAGCCCTTTTGGAGTCAGTGTCAGGACTTGAAGAGCCAGGGGGAGGCAGTGGCCATCGTATCCCGGCGGGCATGGCTGCCATGGCTCTGCCTGCCTGTGTTCGTCTTGGTCAGTTCGCCCATCTTCTGGTCTTTCTCTCTGCGTCTGTCTCTTCTCCTTGGTCTCTCCTTCCCTGTCGGCTCCGCCTCTTGTGTCTTCCAGCCTGACCTGCTGGCAGGATGAGGTGCCGTGCCTGCCCGCCGGGAGCCCGCAGCCCGAGGTCTGCCCCCGTGCGGCAGGGGGGGGCTTGCTGCTGCCTGGCCTTGTGGTCCTCAGAGCAAGTGGACAGACACCTCCTCCCCCGTGCAGCCCTGGGCGTGACTAGGGGTGCAGGCTCCTCCTACCCACAGAGAGCCCCCCACATGCATGGGTGTCCTGGGGATGCTGGTGGTCCCCTGGGGGTCCGTGGCCTGGGCAGGCTGGGGAAGCTTGGCCCCTCCATAGCCCTCTGTGGACAGTCAGGAAGCCCTGAGCTTGGGGGCAGTTCCGCCCACGGCCACTGGGGACTCCTGGGTGTATGTCCCGCTCGCCTCTGCTGCGTGTCTGTCCCTTTCTCTGCCGTGTCTGCTGTGCATCTGGCCCTTCTCCTGTGTTCTCTCTTCCTCCACCATCCCCTCCCTGGGAGAGGGACTGCTGCGTGGGGCTGGGGGCTTTGCCTGCAGCTGGCGGGGGGTGCTTGTGGGCCCACTGAGCACCTGTGTCCTCCCCAGGCCAGGCCCCGTCCCCGTGCCTCGGGGTGCAGTGTGCATTTGGGGCAACGTGTGCTGTGAAGAACGGGCAGGCGGCGTGTGAATGCCGGCAGGCGTGCTCCAGCCTCTACGATCCTGTGTGCGGCAGCGACGGCATCACATACGGCAGCACGTGCGAGCTGGAGGCCACAGCCTGCACCCTCGGGCGGGAGATCCGGGTGGCGCGCAAAGGACCCTGTGGTCAGTGGCGGACGAGGGGTCTGGTGGGGGTCGGGGAGAGGGAGGTTCCTGGTCGCCATGGTGATGGAGCCCCCTCCCCAGACCCCTGCGGGCAGTGCCGATTTGGAGCCCTGTGTGAGGCCGAGACCGGGCGCTGCGTGTGCCCCTCTGAATGCGTGGCTTTGGCCCAGCCCGTGTGTGGCTCCGATGGGCACACGTACCCCAGCGAGTGCATGCTGCATGTGCACGCCTGCACACACCAGATCAGCCTGCACGTGGCCTCGACTGGACCCTGCGGTGAGTGAGGCCGTGGGGCCGGGCGGGCCGGGGTCCTGTGCCTCCCTCAGCCTGGGCCTGCCGACCCCTGCCTGGCTCTGTCTCCTGCAGAGACCTGTGGAGATGCCGTGTGTGCTTTTGGGGCTGTGTGCTCGGCGGGGCAGTGTGTGTGTCCCCGGTGTGAGCACCCCCCGCCCGGCCCCGTGTGTGGCAGTGACGGTGTCACCTATGGCAGTGCCTGCGAGCTACGGGAAGCCGCCTGCCGGCAGCAGACACAGATCGAGGAGGCCCGGGCAGGGCCATGCGAGCAGGGTAGGCTGGGGACAGCTGGCGAGAACTGCTGGGCTCTGGCCTCGGACAAGAAGCCCTTGGGTGACTCGGCTCCCCTTCCCCGCAGCTGAGTGTGGCTCCGGAGGCTCTGGCTCTGGGGAGGACGGTGATTGTGAGCAGGAGCTGTGCCGGCAGCGTGGTGGCATCTGGGATGAGGACTCGGAGGATGGGCCGTGTGTCTGTGACTTCAGCTGCCAGAGTGTCCTGGGCAGCCCGGTGAGCCCTGCGCCCCTGGTCTCGGCGGGTGGCGAGGACGTGGCTGCAGCCGCTCACACTGACACCACCCTCTAGGTGTGCGGCTCAGATGGGGTCACCTACAGCACCGAGTGTGAGCTGAAGAAGGCCAGGTGTGAGTCACGGCAAGAGCTGTCTGTAGCGGCACAGGGAGCCTGCCGAGGTGAGCCGGCTGCACGTTGGGTCTTGTGCACAGGCGCGCTGGCCTCTGGGTGTCCGCGTCGGGCATGTGGGCGTGCCTGTGTGCTGTGGTGGGCCCCTGTGGACGTGTGGTGTTGTAAGTGGGCGGTGTCCAGTGTTGGTGCATGTGCACATTTGTGCTGCTGCGTGTGTGGGCGTGTGTCCATCCGTCGTCGGCGTGCACCAGGCCAGGCCTCAGTGCTGGAAGGCAGCATGAACCATGTGAGGCACCACCCAGTGGGCACTGTCTCTGGATATATCCATCCAGTCAGTGTATCACATTAATTAGATAAAAGTTGTGCCCAGTGTGTGTGATGCACGTGCACAGATGTGTGTCTGCAGGGAGACGTTAACCATACGGTTTGGAGGAGTGTGAGTGAGAATACATGCTGACGTCTTCACGTTTCTCGATTTGCAAGGACATTCATCTGCGTGTGCACAGAGCTGCGTGTCCTTGATCTTTGGGTGCTCTGTGTGTTCTGTGTTCCTGGACCTGCATTTACAGACATGTCCTTGTGTACGATGTGGGAGCCTCACCTGTGTCCTCAGCCCCAGGCTCCAGGGCTCCTCTGGGAGCTGGGATCAGGAGGGCTGAGTGGTGATAGTGGGGGCAGGTGGAGGCAGAGTGGCTGGGCTCAGGGTAGGTGTCCAGCACCTGGATGACCCATGAAATGGGTCTGAGTCATGAAATCTGAGTCCTATACCCTTCCCTGCAGGCCCCACCTTCGCTCCACTGCTGCCCGTGGCCCCCTCACACTGTGCCCAGATGCCCTATGGCTGCTGCCAGGACAATATCACTGCAGCCCGGGGCGTGGGCCTGGCTGGCTGTCCCAGTGAGTACCTGAGCTCAGCTCTGACCTCGGGCCTGGTGCGGCTGTGCGGCCACGTGACCTTGTCCTGCCCTGACCTTGCAGGTGCCTGCCAGTGCAACCCCCATGGCTCCTACGGTGGCACCTGTGACCCAGTCACAGGCCAGTGCTCCTGCCGCCCAGGTGTGGGGGGCCTCAGGTGTGATCGCTGTGAGCCTGGCTTCTGGAACTTTCGAGGCATTGTCACCGATGGCCGGAGTGGCTGTACACGTGAGTGACAGGGCCCAGGACTGGCCACCGGCTATGCCCTCCTACCTGTCCACCCCTGTCACTGTGCCCCTTCTCACCTGCCCAGACCCTGGCCTGACCCACACCTGGCTGGGGGCTCGGCAGGGCCAGGGTTGGGGACCAGGCTCTGGAGGAGGTGGGGAAGCCTGTCCAGCTGCAGACATCAGATTCCTCCCCGATTTCCCCCAAGCCTGCAGCTGTGATCCCCAGGGCGCCGTGCGGGATGACTGTGAGCAGATGACTGGGCTGTGCTCCTGTAAGCCCGGGGTGGCTGGACCCAAGTGTGGGCAGTGTCCAGATGGCCGTGCCCTGGGCCCCGCGGGCTGTGAAGCTGGTGAGTGAGGGCCAGCACTACCCTGGGGCTTCATGGTGTGGGGTGGGGCCACCCGAGCCACAGGGGTTTCCCGTGCCTGTGCCCCAGATGCGTCTGCGCCTGCAACCTGTGCGGAGATGCGCTGTGAATTCGGTGCACTGTGCGTGGAGGAGTCTGGCTCAGCCCACTGTGTCTGCCCAATGCTCACCTGTCCAGAGGCCAATGTTACCAAGGTATGGGGTGTGGAATGTGAAGGGGAGTGGGGGGGAGGCCTTGCCCTGAGCACCCTTATTCTCTGCCCCAGGTCTGTGGGTCAGATGGAGTCACGTACGGCAATGAGTGTCAGCTGAAGACCATCGCCTGCCGCCAGGGCCTGCAAATCTCCATCCAGAGCCTGGGCCCGTGCCAGGGTGAGGCCTGACGGCCACTGCCCCAGAACTGACCAGGAAGGCCTGACGCTGCCCTAAATCCAGCCCTACCTGCCTTGAGCCACCTGACCCTGTCCCAACCAGTCCCCCGCCAACCTCCCTCTCCTTGCAGAGGCTGTTGCTCCCAGCACTCACCCGACATCTGCCTCCGTGACTGTGACCAGCCCAGGGCTCCTTCCCAGCCAGGCACTGCCGACTCCCCCTGGTGTCCCACCCCCGGCTCCCAGCAGTACCGCACACAGCCAGACCACCCCTCTGCACTCATCACAACCTCGGACCACCGCCAGCATCCCCAGGACCACTGTGTGGCCCGTGCTGACCGTACCCCCCACGGCACCCTCCCCTGCACCCAGCCTGGTGGCGTCTGCCTTTGGTGAATCTGGCAGCGCTGATGGAAGTGGTGATGAGGAACTGAGCGGGGACCAGGAGGCCAGTGGGGGTGGCTCTGGGGGTAAGCAGGGATCAAGGACTTGGGGTGGGCGGGCAGGCACAGAGAGGTTCCGCCCCAGAGCCTGGGCTCAGAGCATGTCTCTCCAGGGCTCGAGCCCTTCGAGGGCAGCAGCGTGGCAACCCCTGGGCCACCCATGGAGAGGGCTTCCTGCTACAACTCCCCTTTGGGCTGCTGCTCTGATGGGAAGACGCCCTCACTGGACGCAGAGGGCTCCAACTGCCCTGGTGAGTGGACGGCTGGGCGAGGGGAGTGTGAGGACCAGCCTGGGCTCAGCCGGGGTGCTGCCCCCTCACCTGGGCAGCAGGTCAGTGCCAGGGTTATGGTCTTGGGACTCGGCCCCCTCAAACACGTGCGTGCCCGGGACCCCACTCCTAACCCGTCTCTCTCGTTGCAAGCCGGCGTGGCACACTGCTCTGAGGAGTCTGCCTGGTAACCGACACCAGCCCCACCCTGGGGTCCCCACTAACCTCATGACCATCTGACTAACA
The DNA here is from genome assembly GCF_003255815.1 of Theropithecus gelada. Lineage (NCBI taxonomy): Eukaryota > Metazoa > Chordata > Mammalia > Primates > Cercopithecidae > Theropithecus > Theropithecus gelada. The sequence goes on from NC_037668.1 coordinate 30,041,400, forward strand.
TCCACCTTCCCGTGCGCCCGTGTAGCTTGCTGCTGGGGCCTGTGCCCGGGCCAGCCTGGATCCAGGCAGATGCCAGGCAGGGCCTCACTGCACCTCCCCCACAGCCACCAAGGTGTTCCAGGGCGTCCTGGAGCTGGAGGGCGTCGAGGGCCAGGAGCTGTTCTACACGCCTGAGATGGCGGACCCCAAGTCAGAGCTGTTCGGGGAGACAGCCAGGAGTATTGAGAGCACCGTAAGATGGGGGGCGCAGCCCCCGCCCAGCCACTGGCCCTCCTCCCCAGATACCCAGAGCAGCACCAGGGCAGCCTGGCTTGGGCGGCCCCCCAAGTCCTTGCCTACCCCCTGCCACAGCTGGACGACCTCTTCCGGAATTCAGACGTCAAGAAGGATTTTCGGAGTGTCCGCCTGCGGGACCTGGGGCCCGGCAAATCCGTCCGCGCCATTGTGGATGTGCACTTTGACCCCAGTGAGACCCCCACCCCGGACCCTTCCTGGGAGGCAGTGGGTGGGGAATGCCTGGGGCTCTGCCATGCTCAGAGCTCGCTCCTCCCCAGCCACAGCCTTCAGGGCACCCGACGTGGCCCGGGCCCTGCTCCGGCAGATCCAGGTGTCCAGGCGCCGGTCCTTGGGGGTGAGGCGGCCACTGCAGGAGCATGTGCGATTTATGGATTTTGGTGAGCGCCAGGCCGCGTGCCACGGCTTGCCTGACCCTCCTCTGCCCATGCCCACACCCCCACCCCTTCCTGGCCCTGCTCCCAGGAAACCCTCACAGCTCCCTGTGCTGGCAGACTGGTTTCCTGCGTTTTTCACGGGAGTCACGTCAGGAGCCATTGCTGCCGTCGCCACGGCCAGAGCCACCACGGCGTCCCGCCTGCCGTCCTCTGCTGTGACCCCTCGGACCCTGCACCCCAGTCACACAAGCCAGCCTGTTGCCAAGACCACGGCAGCCCCTACCACACGTCGGCCCCCCACCACTGCCCCCAGCCGTGTGCCCGGACGTCGGCCCCTAGCCCCCCAGCAACCTCCAAAGCCCTGTGACTCTCAGCCCTGCTTCCACGGGGGCACCTGCCAGCACCAGGTCTCTGGTGGGGGCTTTACCTGCAGCTGCCCGGCAGGCAGGGGAGGCGCCACCTGTGAGAAGGGTAAGGACGTCCACTGCCGGGGAGGACAGGGAGGCAGCAGGGTTGGGGCAAGGATTGAGGGTGGGGCTAAGCCACCATCAGGCTTTCAGTTGGGGGCAGGATTAAGGGGGGGTTCCGGCCAAGCGAAGTGGCTCACACCTGTAATCCCAGCACTCTGGGAGGCCGAGGCAGGCAGATCACCTGAGGTTGGGAGTTTGAGACCAGCCTGACCAACAGGGAGAAACCTTGTCTCTATTAAAAATACAAAATTAGCAGGGCGTGGTGGCGGGCGCCTGTAATCCCAGCTACTCGTGAGGCTGAGGCAGGAGAATCGCTTGAACCCGGGAGGCGGGGGTTGCGGTGAGCCAGGATAGCACCATTGCACTCCAGCCAGGGCAAAAAAAGCGAAACTCCGTCTCAAAAAACAAAAACAAAAACAAAAAATGCGGGGAGGCGGTTTCAGGGATAAAAGTGGGGAATCCTCGGAGCTTTTCCAGCTGGCCTTCCCGGTTGCCCTTTGCAGCGCTTGGTGCCCCTGTGCCGGCCTTCGAGGGCCGCTCCTTCCTGGCCTTCCCCACGCTACGCGCCTACCACACTCTGCGCCTGGCGCTAGAATTCCGGGCGCTGGAGCCTCAGGGGCTGCTGCTGTACAATGGCAACGCCAGGGGCAAGGACTTCCTGGCCTTGGCACTGCTGGATGGCCGCGTGCAGCTCAGGTGGGTGGGGAGGGGGCGGGGCCGGGGTAGCTCAGGGGGGTGGGGTGGGGCGGGGCCACGTGCAGCTCAGGTGGGCGGGGAGTGGGCGTGGCCGGAGTAGCGCAGGGGGCGGGGCCGGGGTAGCTCGGGGGGCGGGGCCGGGCGACGGTCCTGAGCACCTGCTTCGCCCTCAGGTTTGACACCGGTTCGGGGCCCGCAGTGCTGACCAGTGCGGTGCCGGTAGAGCCGGGCCGGTGGCACCGCCTGGAGCTGTCGCGGCATTGGCGCCGGGGCACCCTCTCGGTGGATGGTGAGACCCCCGTTCTGGGCGAAAGCCCCAGTGGCACTGACGGCCTCAACCTGGACACAGATCTCTTTGTGGGCGGTGTACCGGAGAACCAGGCTGCTGTGTGAGTCCCCTGGAGGGTGGTGTGGCCCCGGCCCTGGCCCTTTGGGGTCCTGGTGTGCAAGGTGGCTTTGCCTGTGATCCCTGAGCCCTGACCCGGCATCCCTTCTGGTGGCAGGGCGCTGGAGCGGACCTTCGTGGGCACCGGCCTGAGGGGCTGCATCCGTTTGCTGGACGTCAACAACCAGCTCCTGGAGCTCGGCATTGGGCCGGGGGCTGCCACCCGAGGCTCCGGCGTGGGCGAGTGCGGGAGCCACCCCTGCCTGCCCAACCCCTGCCGTGGCGGGGCCCCGTGCCAGGCCCTGGAGGCTGGGAGGTTCCACTGCCAGTGCCCGCCCGGCCGCGTCGGTGAGAGTGGGGCTGGGGCGGGTGGGAGTGGGACCTCGGGGCCTGTGGGCGGTACCCAACCGACACCTCCTGGGACCTTGGTCTTGTCTTCCTCCATCCAGGACCAACCTGCGCCGATGAGAAGAGCCCCTGCCAGCCCAACCCCTGCCACGGGGCGGCGCCCTGCCGTGTGCTGCCCGAGGGGGGTGCCCAGTGCGAGTGCCCCCTGGGGCGTGGGGGCACCCTCTGTCAGACAGGTCGGGGGTGTGGAGCTCTCAGGGCAGGGGGTAGGGGTGGGGTCAAACGTTTGGGTGGGTACGGGTTCCAGGTAGCATTGCAGTTAGGATGCGGCTCAGTCTAGTTTGGGTTTTGAGTTAGGCTCTGCACGCGGCTGGCATGGGGTGCAGGAGGCCCTGGGGGTCAGGACTGAAGCCTTGGTGACTCTCCCTACAGCCTCGGGGCAGGACGGCTCTGGGCCCTTCGTGGCTGACTTCAACGGCTTCTCCCATCTGGAGTTGAGAGGCCTGCACACGTTTGCACGGGACCTGGGGTCGGTGGGGCAGGAGCGGGGAAGGGCCGGCCTCCACCTCTGTCTATCCCGTGGGGAGAGGACAGCGAGACACCCCAACTCCCCATGACCCCAGGGAGAAGATGGCGCTGGAGGTCGTGTTCCTGGCACGAGGCCCCAGTGGCCTTCTGCTCTACAACGGGCAAAAGACGGACGGCAAGGGAGACTTCGTGTCGCTGGCACTGCAGGACCGCCGCCTGGAGTTCCGCTATGACCTGGGCAAGGGGGCGGCAGTCATCAGGTGGGCCGGCAAGGGTGGCTGTGGGAGGCCTGGGGCACTGGCCTGGGGCTGGGGCACCAACAGGTCGCTCGGGCCCTGGGGGGTCAGGCGGCCGGTGGCGGCCAGAGCCCACTCACACTGACCCCTCCTCACCAGGAGCAAGGAGCCAGTCACCCTGGGAGCCTGGACCAGGGTCTCACTGGAGCGAAACGGCCGCAAGGGTGCTATGCGTGTGGGCGACGGCCCCCGCGTGTTGGGGGAGTCCCCGGTGAGTGCTCTGGGCCGTGAGGGGACTCCCGCTGCTGCCTGCTCTTCCTCCTCGGGCGGCAGCCCCGCCCCTGCCGGCGCTCACGGAGCTGTTTTTCTGTCCTGTTCTCTTGGCCGCCTGCCCTGTCCTCTGCCTCCTCTGCCTCCCTGCTCTCTGCTCTCGCTCTGCAACCCCACCCACTCTTCGGAGGCCAGAAGTCCCGCAAGGTACTGTCGGCCTCTCATCCGCTCACGTCTCTGGCGCCTCCACTCCCGGGGTAGCTCCTCCCCACTAAGGACCCTGCCATTTCTGTGTGATTAACACTGCCCCCTAGATAGGCAATGGGCGGCTGGGTAGAGGGGTGCGTGCAAGTGCCTGGGCCCTGGGTCTGCACCGTGGGTGGGCTCTGCACAGCCCCTCACCCACTGTCCCCGCAGGTTCCGCACACTGTCCTCAACCTGAAGGAGCCGCTCTATGTAGGGGGAGCTCCTGACTTCAGCAAGCTGGCCCGTGCTGCTGCCGTGTCCTCTGGCTTCAACGGTGCCATCCAGCTGGTATGTGGGGGTGGGGCGTCCCACCGGCCTCCAGGGTGGGCGGGGTGGCAGGCGGGACAAGGCTCTCACTCTGCCCTGCAGGTCTCCCTGGGAGGCCGCCAGCTGCTGACCCCGGAGCACGTACTGCGGCAGGTGGACGTCACATCCTTTGCAGATCACCCCTGCACCCGGGCCTCAGGCCACCCCTGCCTCAACGGGGCCTCCTGTGTCCCGAGGGAGGCTGCCTATGTGTGCCTGTGTCCCGGGGGATTCTCAGGGCCACACTGCGAGAACGGTGAGCCTGGCACAGGGCAGGGGGTAGAGGCTGGACGGGCCCAGAGCCCACGAGGCCCACCCTCACCTACCTGTCTCACAGGGCTGGTGGAGAAGTCGGCAGGGGACGTGGATACCCTGGCCTTTGACGGGCGGACCTTCGTCGAGTACCTCAACGCTGTGACCGAGAGGTAACGTGCCATCCTCTGCTGGCTGCTGGTCCCGTCTGTGCCCTCGGGGCGGGACACCAGACCCCCACACGCCTTCGCTCCGAGGCCAGGAGGGGACGGCCCGGCGCTGCCACCTCCGTCCTCCCACCTCTCACTGTCTGTCTCTTTGTTTCCAAGCGAACTGGCCAATGAGATCCCTGTGTGAGTAGAGCTCAGCCCCCACCTGCTGCCTCTCACTCCCACCCCTCCATCCTTCCTGGTGGGGAGCACAGTCCTGAGCCCCCCAGTCCGTCCCCCGTGGTGGAGGATGGGGGTCCGGCGCTGTTTTGTGGCAAGAGGCTGTTTCCTGCCTCAGAAGTGTAGTCGCCCCTCCCAGGGCACAGGCCGAGGGTCGCCCCACAGCCAGCCCCCACCACGGAGGCTATACACATGTGTACGCACATGCATGCGTGTCTGTGTCCGTGTGCACGTCCGTGTGTGTGAACATGCAGGTGTCTGTAGGTGCGTGTCTATGTATATGGGGTGGATGGGCAGGTGTACGTGTGTGAATATATAGCCATGTGTGTGCATGGCCCCATGTATATGTGTGTGTGTGGGGGAGACATGCAGCTTTGTGTCCGGGGGTGTGTGTGTGTGTGTGCATGGGTCCGTGTATGTGCATGTATATATGGGGGTATATGTAGATGTGTGTGTGTGTGAACAGGTGTAAGTGGGGAGCATTCAGGTGTGTCTGTGTGTGTTCATGTACACGTGTGTATGTGTGTGGACATGCAGGTGCGTGTGTCTGTGTGTAGATCTGCATGCATGCACAGACGCATGTGTGTACTGGGGCATCTGAGCCCCTGGTCTCCATTTCATGCCACCGTACGCCTACCTCCTTGATCTCTGTACCCAGCCTTGGCCGTGCTCCTGCTGTCTGCACGTGGGTGTCTGTGCCCTCGCGTGTCCGCACACGCATGTTTAAGTGTCCTTGCTGGGGCTCTTTGGTGGGCAGGCCTATGATCCTCGAGGTCACGTGTGTCTTCTGTGGGCGCCTGCTCCTTGCAGCCCACAGTGTTGGGGAGGGTTTGCATTGGCGCGCCTGTCCCCTGCTCACCTGCCTCCCTCTCTTCCTGCTTCTAAGCCCCGAAACTCTGGAGTCCGGGGCCCTTCACAGGTGAGCACGTGGCAGCAGCGCCTGCAGATCCTCGGCTGGCCCATCTGTCCTCCCACCTCTCTCTCTGATCTCTCTGCCAGGCTGCCCCTGTCTCCATCCCTCTTCTCCCTCCCACTGTCGGTGTCTGCCCACCAGCCACCCCTGGGTCCCGTCACCAGCCCTTGTGGCCTCTGCCGCCGGGGCCCTTGTCCTCCCACCTCCCCCACCCTGTCCTGTTGCCACCTTCCTAGAGGCCCTGACCTGCCCTCTGCCCTCCAGCGAGAAGGCACTGCAGAGCAACCATTTTGAACTGAGCTTGCGCACCGAGGCCACACAGGGGCTGGTGCTCTGGAGCGGCAAGGCCACGGAGCGGGCGGACTACGTGGCACTGGCCATTGTGGACGGCCACCTGCAGCTGAGCTACAACCTGGGCTCCCAGCCCGTGGTGCTGCGTTCCACCGTGCCCGTCAACACCAACCGCTGGTTGCGGGTCGTGGCACATAGGTGAGTAGGGAACCCAGCATGCCGAGAATAGTGGTGAGGGCTGCCCACACTTGCCCAGCTGGGCTGTGTCCAGCCACTTATGGCCGGGGGTCAGGGAGGACATGCCTTGCTGCCTGAGCCGAGGTCGCTGCCAGTGGGAGGAGGAAGGGCCGAGAAGATGCAGGAGAAGCAGTGATCAGCTTCCAGGCCTGAAAGGCATCCCAGCCCTGCCCAGAGCCTGCTGGGGATTGCTCTGGTCCGAGCCTGGCCATCACCTCCAGCAAAGCTTGAGCTGCGGGAATGTCCCCCGCCTTGGCTCCTAGTGCCCTCCTTGGGGTCAAGGCCACCCCATCGTTGCCCCCAGGGGTGACACCTGGGGGGTCCCCCAAGCTGAGGCACCTGCAGGGCATAGGAAGGATGCAGGGTTTACAGTCTAGAGGAGGCAGAGGGAGCTCTGGGCCCTGATGGTCTCCCCCTCCCTGTACCCCCAGGGAGCAGAGGGAAGGTTCCCTGCAGGTGGGTAATGAGGCCCCTGTGACCGGCTCCTCCCCGCTGGGCGCCACGCAGCTGGACACTGATGGAGCCCTGTGGCTTGGTGAGTGTTCTGGGGAGACTAGGGAGGGATACCCAAGGGTCTCATAATATCAAGGGACAGACTTCACCCCCCAGGGCCCACCTTGAGTCAGGGTGCATGTGAGCCGGCGGGCTGGGCTCTCTCTTCTCCTGCTGTAGCCCCTGCAGTTCCCAGTGCTGTGGGGCCAGGAGGCGGGGGCCCAGGTGTGGTCCCCCTGCTGGTCACCTGCTTGTTGGGGTGCCCGTGGGTCCCTCTGCCCATCAGCATCACTGAGTCACAGCCGGGTGACTCCCACTGTCTGTGCTGCAGGGGGCCTGCCGGAGCTGCCCGTGGGCCCAGCACTGCCCAAGGCCTATGGCACGGGCTTCGTGGGCTGCCTGCGGGACGTGGTGGTGGGCCAGCGCCCGCTGCACCTACTGGAGGACGCCATCACCAAACCAGAGCTGCGGCCCTGCCCCGCCCCATGAGCTGGCACCAGAGCCCCACGCCCGCTGTAATTATTTTCTATTTTTGTAAACTTGTCGCTTTTTGATATGATTTTCTTGCCTGAGTGTTGGCCGGAGGGACTGCTGGCCCGGCCTCCCTTCCGTCCAGGCAGCCGTGCTGCAGACAGACCTGGTGCCGAGGGACGGACAGGCGAGGTGGCAGCGTGGAGGGCTTGGCGTGGATGGCAGCCTCAGGACACACACCTCTGCCTCAGGGCGCTGAGCCCCCCCTTGCACTGCGCCTCCCCCACGGTGTCCCCGCCAGGAAGCAGCCCCGGCCCCTGAATCACCCTCGCTCTGTGAGGTGGGGCTTGTGTCCCAGAGAGGAAGGGGCTGCTGAGGTCTGAGGGGGCCCTTCCTCCGGGTGCCCCCACAGGGCCTTTCCAAGCCCTCATTTGAGCTGCTCCTTCCTGTGTGTGCTCTGGGCCATGGCTGGCCTTCTCCCAGGCTGGCCGGACCGCAGGGGCTGCACCTTCCTGTGTGTGCTCTGGGCCCTGCCTTGGCCTCCTATGCCAATACTGTGACTTCGAAACAATGTTACTGCTGGGCAGCTCTGCGTCCCTCCCCGTGCTGCCTGAACCAGCCCCAGGCTGCTGAGAAGCAGAGGCCAGACCAGGGCCGGTCTTGGTGCCCTGACCCTCAGCTGGCCCTGCCCAGCCACCCTGGATGCGGCCGTGTCCCTCTGCCACACCCCAGGCCCTGTGAGGGGCTATCGAGGGGAGCTCACTGTGGGGTGCAGTTGACCTCTGCTGCCTGCCTGGGTATCTGGGTCTGGCCACCGGCCGTGTTCTTCGTGTATTGATTTTATTTGACCCCTGGAGTGGTGGGTCTCATCTTTCCCGTCTCGCCTGAGAGCAGCTGAGGGCTGCCTCACTGCAAACCCTCCCCACAGCATCAGTGACGGTCATCCTTGTCTCAGAACGACCAGGGGCCAGCCAGTGTCTGACCAAGGTCAAGGGGCAGGTGCAGGGGTGGCAGGGATGGCTCCGAAGCCAGAAATGCCTTAAACTGCAACGTCCCATCCCTTCCTCACCCCCATCCCATCCCCACCCCCAGCCCCAGCCCTCGCCCAGTCCTCCTAGGAGCAGCACCCGATGAAGCGGGCGGCGGGGAGGCTGGGCGCCCTGTTACTAACTCTAGTACATTTCTGTGTTGATCGCTGTGAAATAAAGTCTGAAAACTTTGAAAGCATTGCTTGTGTCCGTCCTCACCAGCGCCCTGGCCTGGCTTGGGTCCGTCCTCACCAGCGCCCTGGCCTGGCGGCTTCTTGCTTAGCTTTGTGGTGGGAACGCAGACTTGGAGTTTCCTTGGGTGGCCCTGGATGGAGCCAGGCCCTGCACAGGGGCTCCTTGTGGCTGATGAGGCCCTGAGTGGGGAGCACACAACGCGGAGCACCGTGGGGGGCGGGGCCGTGGAGGCAGGAGGCTCTCCAGTGTGCACGTGTGGGTGTGTGTGTCTGCACACGTAATTGGCCCACGTCTGTGTCAGGGCACAGGGTTGGAAGGAGGCTGCACGGGCCTGGGGGGAGCCAGGGTGTGTGGGGCTGCTGGGCAGCCTTTTCACTGGCCCAGATGTGCAGCGCCAACCCTTGGCATTGCTGGCAGCCTGTAACCCCCAGCGTACTTGGGGTCCTGGACTCCCTCTAACCTGCTTCCTAAATTAGTGTGTGGGTGAGAGCACTGCAGAGGCTGAACCTCAGCGAAGGGCGCCGTGGCTCACACCTGTAATCCTAGCACTTTGGGAGGCTGAGGCTGGAGGATCGCTTGAGGCCAGGAGTTTGAGACCAGCTTGGGCCACATAGTGAGACCACATCTCTGCAAAAAAATTTCTTTAATTAGCCAGGCGTGGTGGTGCACACCTATAGCTCCAGCTACTCGGGAGGCTGAGGCAAGAGGATCACTTGAATCCAGGAGGTTGAGGCAGCAGTGAGCTGTGATTGCACCACTGCACTCCAGCCTGGGTGACAGAGCAAGAACCTGTCTAAAAAACAAAGAGCTGGCATCCAGCACCAGCAGATGTGAGCCCTGGGGAGAAGCAGGGGAAGAAGGGGTGGGGTGTGTGACCAGCTGGGTGGCCTTTGCAAAGTGCTGGCTCTTATGAAAAATAACGAAGTGTACTTTTCTATTTTGTATTAATGATTAAAAAAAAAAAAAGGCCGCGTGTGGTGGCTCACACCTTGTAATCCTAGCACTTTGGGAGGCCGAGGCAGGTGGATCACTTGAGGTCAGGAGTTCAAGACCAGCCTGGCCAACATGGTGAAACCCCGTCTCTACTGAAAACACAAAAATTAGCCGAGTGTGGTGGCGCATACCTGTAATCCCAGCTACTCGGGAAGCTGAGGCACGAGAATCGCTTGAACCTGGGAGGCGGAGGTTGCAGTGAGCTGAGATCGCGCCACTGCACTCCATCGTGGGCGACAGAGCGTGACTCCATTTCAAAAAAAAGAAAAAGAAGATAATGCCCATAAGCTCCACACCCAGGTGGTCCCACGAGTCTGGGTGTTTGCTTTCTGAGCCTTTCCTCACTCGGTCCTCTGGGGACGCGCTGAGCGACCCTGTGTGCCTGGCAGGTGTCAGGCACTGGGGGTCAGGGAGGACAGAGTCCCGGAGTGGTGGCCACACACAGGTCGCTGACGGTGGGGGGCCAGGGTGGGGGCAGACCAACTTTGGGCTCCAGGAAAGGTCCAGGGAAAACATACCCAAACCCAGACCCCAAGCATGAGCGGGGAAGGGCAGGTGAGGAAGCCCGAGGTGGGGCATGTGGCGTGGGTCCACTGGATGGTGTGCAGGGCCCTGTGTCTTGACGAAGGGAGCTTTCAGCAGAAGTGGAGGCGTAGGAGTGGCCAGAGGCCAGCGTGCAGGACAGAGGCCACAGATCAGAGCGGCAGGGGCTGGACGCAGATGGGCAGGGCAGGTCCAGCGGGGCTGCGTGGGCCTGGGGAAGAGGGCTGGGGGCGCTGCCTGATGAGATGTGGGAGGCTCCCAGAGGGCTCCAAGCAGGAGAACACCAGAATTCACGAGGACACCGCTGGCTGGGACAGGGTGCTCGGCTGCAGGGGGAGCAGAGGGAGGGATTTGAGGGAGAATGGGTGGGTCGAGGGGGGTGAGAAGAGGCGCTCAGGGAGGTGGAGATGGAGCTGGAGGCACCGAAGCTTTGGGTGGACTCGCCCTGATGCGTCTGGAGGGAGGGCCGCGCTGGGGAAGCTAGGGTCCCCTGAGTGGGGTCCAGGGGGCCGAGGGGTGCCAGGCAGGGAGAGGCTGGGCTGAAGCCTGGTGCAGGTGCCCCTGCTGGGTGTTGCCTAGCAGGGGAGAAAAAGCTCCGACGCCAGAAATGAAGGAGGGAGGAGGACCTCGGAGGGGAGGAAGAGGAGGCGCAGAACCAGGAGACGGAGTTTGGGGGAACAACCGCAGCGGAGCGCGCAGGACCCAGAGGACTCAAAGGGGACCTGGAGGGTGACGACGCCTTCGTGGCCGGGGGTGAAGAGGAGGAAAGCCGCGCGGGCGGAGAAGCGCTGGTGGGTCCCAGGCTGGAGGCTGCGGGTCTGAGAGGCTTCGGAAGCCCAGGGCAGCCCGGGCCACGCCTGAAAACCAGGGCAGCTGAGCGCAGGCCAGGGAGAGGCGCCCGCGTCCGGGACCGGCCGCGGTGGGAGCCAGACTCGCGAAACCGACGGGCCTGAGGCTGGGACCTGCGCGGGGGCGGACGCGGCACAGCCGGGGGGCCGGTCCCGCGGGCCCCGCCCCGCCACGCCCCCCAGCCTGGAGCCTCGGCCCCCGTCCGCAGAGGAGACGGCCCCGGAAAAGCCAGAGGGTCTTGGAAGGGAGCGCGGGACGGAGCCGGCAACAGCGTCCGCGACCCGCGACCCGCGACCCGGCTCTGAAGCGGGGACGACCGGAGCTTCCGCCCGCAGCCCAACCTCCCAGGCGCCCGGCAAGACTGGCTGGCGCGGACCCTTTAAGGAAGCCGGGGGCGTGGCGTCGGGGCGTGGCCTGGGGCGTGGCTTCAGGGGCGGGGCCCGGGCGGGGCCTTCGCGAAGCTGCCAGAACGTGCGGCCCCCGAGCGCCCGCGAGCGGCGCGGTGAGACATGGCCACGTGCAGGTGAGTCTGGCGCGCGGCGGCCCAGAATCCTGGACCCCAGGAAAAGCGCCCACGGCCTCGACGGGTGGGCGTGGCGAGATGCCACCCGGGACCTCCTCGCGCTCCCAGCTGGGTCGCCCCTCAGACCTGGGGTCCCGGACTCCTGCCCTCCTCCACCCTCAGGCCCTGCCGGGACACTCTGGTCCCTGGCCCGCCGGGCCTGGCCTGACTCAGGCGGGTGGAAAGGGCTGCAGAGGTTGGGCCTAGGTGAGGGTCAGCAGCACCCCTACCCGGGGGAAGGTGCCTTGCGGGTGGCGGGCACAGCCTCTCCCTCCGTCCTCTTACCCCGTGCCCTGCTCCAGACTCCCTTTTTGGCCACCGGGGATGCAGTCTGTTGGGGGGCACCCCGCTTTTCCTAGTCCTGAAACTGAGGCAGCAACACCAGGGGATCCTGGAGGTGAAGCCCTCTGCCCTCCCCACCCAGGCGTGGCCTGCCCACCTACCAGGACCCGGTTCTCTGGAGGACTCACTTCCCTTCCAGACCCCCCGGGGCCCAGTGTGGAGGGCGGATCCCTGTCTGGTCGCGGGGCTCAGGGCCGGGGGTGCGTGGGAGCTGGGACGGGCCGCAGGTCGGGCCTGCTTCCTGCCTCCAGTACGTGTACGGCAGCCGGGCACTTCCTGCCCTTTCTGCTTGACCCCTGCACCCTCCGCGTGTGCCCACGCATGCAGGCTCACCCTGCAGCGTGCATTGGGGGTCAGCCGGGAGCTTCGGAGGTGACAGCCACTCGTCACCACTTCCCAGCTCCAGGCGCAGCACCCAGAGCCCCCTCCTCTGGAGCTTGAGGCTTGGTGAACCTGGAGCTCACAGCAGTTGCTCTGTGATCCTGAGTGACCCCCAGGTCCATGAAGGAACCAACAGGGCTCACAGGTCTTCTCCCAGCCTGAGCTCAAGGTCCATAACCCAAAGTAGAGACCCTTGACCCACCCTGCCCAGCAGTGCCCCAGCAGTCAGGGGCCTGGATCGCTAGGGCAGAGGCCCAGGTGTGTGGGGGGACCCAGGCAGCCTCCAGCACAGTCTTGGGCTTCTCAGACGTGGGAACAGTGGACTGAGTTGGATCACTGAGAATCTGTCCGCCCAAAGCCCCGTGCCTGTCACGTTCAGCGTCCAGCCGGAACCCAGGAAGGAGGAGGCTGCCTGTGTACTGTCCATTTCAGGCACTGGTTGGCAGGACCCCTGGGCAGAGTGCTGGTGCCCAGGGAGAGCCATGTGCCTGTCATCGGCCTGTGACCCGGGGCCTGCCTGGGAAAGCCCAGGGCTGGACTCCCCCGCAACCTGGCCACCCCCTCCGCGCCCCGCCCTGGGACGGCCATTTGGACTGTCAGTCCTCTGGCCCCTGAGACCCTGCCCACAGCCCTATCAGGCCTGGGCAGTCCCAGCCAAATCCCAGGGTAGATCCACCACGCTGTCCCCAGCCCCCTCCTCGTGGTCTGCCACGTCAGCGTCACCTCTGTGGACACCACTCGGCCCTGGGGCTCCTGTGCAGCGCGGCGGGGCTGGCAGGGTTGTGCCCTGTGCGTGTCTTGCAGCAATGATGGTGTCTGGGTCCTGGGTCCCTCAGGGGTGGACCCGCCGAGCTCCTGGGTTTCCTGTGCTTCGGGGGCTGGGGAGGGAATCATGACTGTGGCTGGTGTCGGGGGCAGAGCCCACCCTGGTTGTGGTTCCTCTGGGTCCTGAGGGGTCAGCCCTGGGGGCTGCAGGAGAGACCTGGAGGTTCTAGGGAGGGAGGTGGAACGGGCACTTCCCATGCTCTGAGACCCTCTCCCTGGTCTGCACACCTGCCACCATCAAGATGCAGGTGTGGCCAGGCCCCAGCGTGGGGGAAAGCAGCCCCCATATGGTGTGTGTGTGTGTACATGTGTGTTTGTGGGTGTATATGTGTGTGTGGGTGTTTGCGGCCTCCATACTGCATGTGTGTGTGTTTATATGTGTGTGTGTGTGTTTATGTGTGTGTGTTTATGTGTGTGTATGCCACCCCCATACCGTGTGTGTGTTTTTGTGTGTGTATGTGTGTATTTGTGTATGTGTTTGTATGTGTGTGTATGTGTGTTTGTGTGTGTGTGTTTGTGTGTATGTGTGTGTATGCCGCCCCCATACTGGGTGTGTGTGTGTGTGTGTGTTTGTGTGTGTGTGTGTGTATGCCGCCCCCATACCAGGTGTGTATGTGTGTTTATGTGTGTGTATGCCACCCCCATACCGTGTGTGTGTGTTTTTGTGTGTGTATGTGTGTGTATTTGTGTATGTGTGTTTGTATGTGTGTGTTTGTGTGTATGTGTGTTTGTGTGTGTGTATGCCACCCCCATACCGGGTGTGTGTGTGTGTGTGTGTGTGCCGCTCCCATACTGAGTGTGTGTGTGTGTTTGTGTGTGTGTGTGTGTGTGTGTGTGTATGTACATTGACAAGCCATTCACGAACGCTGCAACCCACACTTCTCCTCAGGGGGAGTCCCAGTGTCCCAGGGCTGGAGCCGTCCCCACTACGGATGAGACACAAAGACCAGGGCCATGCAGGGAGCTGCAGCAGCCGGTGGCCAGTCTGGGTCAGGGTGACCTCTTGGGTGACCTCATCTGTCTGGTGTCATTAGACCTGTTGGGGGACCTTGGGGGTCTGAAACCCAGTGTGTCCTGCCCACTGCCAGTCCCCTCGCCCCTCCCGCTGTGGGCCCTGTCACCAGGGTAGAGCTGAGCCACTGGCCCACCATGGAGCCAGGACCCCTTTGGCACAGAGGTGACCCTGGGCCCTCTAGAGAGGGTCCAGGCCTTCCAAACCTCTCCTGCCTGAGCAGCACCACGAGAGGGAGGGATGGGAGCTGGGAACCTGGGCCGTGCCCTCTTCCCCCACGCCTGCTGGGCACCCAGCTCCACCTCCAGGCCCAGGTGTGAGGCCCACGCTCAGCCTGGGATTGCACTGGGCTGGCCGGGAGCGGGGAGTGGGGATGCGGTGATGCTGGGGGTGGTGGTGTGATCTGCTGCAGCCTCACGGCCCCGCCCCTGGAGATTTCCACGCGACAGACTTGGTGGCAGCTTTCGGGCAGGAGGAGGGGTTGGAAAGTGTGATGGAGGGGTCACATGAGGTCTCTCCCCGGCTCTGTGTCTCCACCCCTGTCCCTGCCTCCACACCCTGGGCATCGCCCGTCTTGGGGTAGAGGCTGAGGCTGTGGGGCTGGGGAGGGGCAGCAGGTGTGGGATGTGGTTCAGCAGAGTGGGCAGCCCAGGCCGGGGCTGGAAGCTGCCTCCTGGGTTCCCGTCCGTTCTCCTGGCCCCGCAGCATTTCAGTGCCGGCCCGGGGATGCGCTTACCCTTTCCCGGTGGCCTCACCTGCTCTCCTGTGACTGGCCCTGGAGGTCAACACGTGGCACTCCTCCTCCAGGAAGCCTTCCCTGGTAGCCTCCCCCATGGCCACTCAGTGGGAACCGCCCCCAGGTCTGGCTCCCCCATGGAGCCAGTTTCATGGGAAGTAGCTTAGGGCGCCAGGCCCAGCAAGTGCCAGAACGTGCCTGGCGGGCGATCCCCCCTTCCCCACAGGCCAGGTGTAGATGGAGGTGTTGCTCACTGCTGGGTGGCCGTGCACAGATCATCTGAGCTCCTGAGCCTCCCTGAACCAGTGTGCAGGCCCTGGGGCGCCATGAGGCTGGAAGGGGGCCGACCTCACGGGCTCTTGTCTAGAGGCGAAGACACAGGGAGAGAGTGAACGCAAATGTGGGGTGCTGCCTGCCATTATCAGCGCTGAATGCAGAAGCAGGGACAGGGATGGGGCTGCAGGGCCAGCCCGGGAGGGCCCCTCTGGAGGTGTGTGCCGTACCTCATGGGGCAGGCCCAGCAGGCTGGCCAGGCTCGGGTGGACAGAATTTTGCGTTTCCCGAGAGCCATGGCTTGGCTATGGGGTCAGAGTCAGGCAGAACGGAACCAATAGTCCTGGCAGGCCGAGGCGGTCGGGGGAGAAGTGGTCAGCTCTGGGCACCCTTTTTTTTTTTTTTTTTGAGATGGAGTCTCGCTGTGTTGCCCAGGCTCTAGTGCAGTGGCGTGATCTCGGCTCACTGCAACCTCCGCCCCCGCCCGGGTTCACGCGATTCTCCTGCCTCAGCCTCCAGAGTAGCTGGGATTACAGGTGTGCGCCACCACGCCTGGCTAATTTTTGTATTTTTAGTAGAGACGGAGTTTCACCATGTTGGCCAGACTGGTCTTCAACTCCTGACCTCGTGATCCACCCTGCTGGGATTACAGGCGTGAGCCACTGCGTGTGGCCTCTGGGCACCTTTTGAAGGTAGGACGAGAGGAACTGATGGATCGGAGCCGGCGGGGAGTGCCGAGGGGGGCCGGAGGCAGGGCCGCCACCCTTGCCCGCGTGGGGAAGATGAAGAACAGGGTGTGGGGGGCGGGGACAAGATCAGGAGCTTTGGGTTTTGAAGACAGTGGGAACGAGGTGCTGCTGGCTTTCCAAACGAAGCTGCTGAAACCAGGTGTCTGAGTTTGGAGCTCAGAGCAGAGGTGGCGCTGGACGGGCTGAGGCTCTGCGCAGACAGAAGAGCCAGGGCCTGTGGGCTCCCATCGAGGAGGAGGAGGACAAAGGGCCCTGGCCAGGGCAAGGTGGGAAGCCGGGAAACGCAGCCTCTGCACAGCCACGCGGAGAAGGCGCCGTTGGAAGGAGGTGGCACGGAAGGCCTTGGAGGCTGCTGAGGACCGGCTGGGCCCCAAGGTCCATGGGGACCCTGAGAGCCATGTCCTCTGTGGGCTTGGAGGGCGGGACACAGCTCTGGAGACACGGGAGAGGACTGGCTCTGCCGACCAGCACCACAGTGTTCCTGAGTGGCGGCAAAGTTGCTGTTGCTGAATTTTATTATTATTACTTTATTTATTTTTATTTTTTGAGACAGAGTTTTGTTGTTGTTGCCCAGGCTGGAGTGCAGTGGCGCGATCTCGACTCACTGCAACCTCCGCTTCTCAGGTTCATGTGATTCTCCTGCCTCAGCCTCCTGAGTAGCTGGGATTACAGGCACCACCACGCCCAGCTAATTCTGTGTTTTTAGTAGAGACGGGGTTTTACCATGTTGGCCAGGCTCGTCTCGAACTCCTGACCTCAGGTGATCTGCCTGCCTCGGCCTCCCGAAGTGCTGGGATTTCAGGCGTGAGCCACCGTGCCCGGCCATGAATTTTAATTCATTCACATTTACAAATCACACAGCCATACGTGCTTCTTCCGGGAGAAGCTGTGCTCAGAGGGGAGCAGAGGGACAGGAGCTGCAAGGAGTGGAGGCAGGGCCTGAAGGAGGAGGAGGAGCTGGGGCCCCAGGAGATGGACCTGGCCAGGGTGGGCTGGAGCCGGGGATGGGGTCCCTCCTATTCCCTTCCCTCCCTCCCTCGCTCCCCTTCCCTCCTTCCCCCCTTTTGCCCCTCTTTCCCTCCCCTTCCCTCCCTCCCTCCCGGCTTCCCTCCATCCCCTCCTTCCCTCCACCCCTTCCCTCCCTCCCTCCCTCAGTCACTCACTCTTTTTTGCTGACATTCTGGCCTCTGGGGCTGCCACCCAAATACAATGTAGTCCTGAGCTCTGGACTCCTGTGCCTCGAAAGTAAGGGGCAGTTGTGATCTCGGACGTGGGCTCCAGGGCAGCCCTGACCTCGTGGGGGGCTGTGGACAAGGAGGGTCCTGGGAACAGGGTGGCTGTTCACCAGGAAGGGGCAAGGCTGCAGCCTCAGCCTCCCCTCCAGGTGCTGGCAGCACCAGCCTCTGCCTGCATGGGGCCCCGAGGTTTGCAGAGCCAAAGTCTAGCTCCTCAGTGACACCCCCAAGCTTCCTGACCTGCCCCGCCTGAGACACAGAGCGAGGCTCCCTGGGGCTGCACAGGCATCTGCTGGCCTCTCGCCCCCCTCCCTGTGCATCCAGCCGTCCCTCTGTCGAGTGTCTCAGTCCCAGTGTTACGGACCTGGGACGCTGCAGTGCGGGGAACAGCTTCTGCCCTCCGGGAGATGAGAACCTGTCGTCAGGCAGCTGGGTTGCTGAAACAGTGACCATAAGCTGGGCAGGCAGGCAGCTCCTTCCCTCAGCTCTGGAGGCTGGAAGTCCGAGATCCTGGCCATGGAGGTTGCGGGGTGGAGTGGACGGGGCTGCCGAGACCCTGGCAGTGGAGGTTGGGAGGGGTGGAGTGGACGGGGCTGCTGAGAGCCTCGGGGGCATGTGGAGAAGGAGGGAGCCCCACTGGCCCCAGGCCCTGCCACTTGGGGGAGAATTCCAGCCCGTCCGTGTCCCTGGGACCCCACAACCCTTGGCCAGTGACCATTCCTGGCTTTGAGCACAGTGGCCTCAAGCCACCATCGTGGGTGTTACCATGGAAACAGTGAGGGAGGTTTGTGTGGGGCCAGACTCCTCCTCTGGGCACTGACCTGCTCTCCCCACTCCGGGTGGCTCCACCCCGAGGTCCGCGGGGTGGAGGCGGAGCAGCTGTTCCTCTCCAGGGGTCAGTGTGGGAACTTCCTTGCCAGGCCCAGCGAGAGCAGCCCCGGGGGCTTCATGGTGTCCGTCAGGGCATGGACAGGCTTTGGTTGAAGGCCTCGTGGGGTCTGGACGTCCTCAGCTGGGGGCCTGGGGCAATTCACACCTGGGTCCTCCTGGAGGGCCGGTGGGCAGCTTCCTGGACACAAGGCCTTGGTGCAGGGGGCCGACGCGCTGGGAAGGTTGTGAGAGTTGGACGTGGTGCTGGGCGGCCTCTGGGTGGGAAGGAACTATTTAGAGAGGCCTTTGGGGAGGCCTCATTGAGTCAGGGGCTCCGCAGGACCCTTTCCTGCCCTGTGAGGGGCCTGGGGACAGGCAGGGCTTCCGGGGCTGTGACTGTGTTGCCAGAGCCTGGGGGTGCAGCTCCGGTGCCTGCTGGGCTGCCAGGACCCCACGTCAGAGTGGTGAGCCCTGGCCCAGCATCCGTGTGTCTGCCAGCACGCATGTGTGTGTTCGTGTGTGTTCATATGTGTGCGTATGTTTGGGCGCACACACGTGTGCATGTTCGTGTGTCATGTGTGTTCATGTGTGTGTTCGTGTGTTCATGTGTGTTTGGGTATGCGCGTGTTTATGTGTGCTCATGAGTTCATGTGTGTGCGTGTGTCGTGTGTTCACGTGTTCGTGTTTATGCATGTGTGTGTGTTCATGTGTGAGTGTGCATGTGTGTGAGTGCACGTGCCTGCATCCTGAGGGATGGCGTCTGCTAAGCACTGGTTCAGGGCACGGCTGCAGCAAAGCAGAGGGTGCAGGGTCCTGCACCTGCCTCCCCAGGCCTCCTTCCTTCAGGTCTCAGGCACTGGAGTCCAGGGTGACTCAGGGGAGCCAGTGCCTGCCCTGGCCCCATCCCTGCCCTCCTGGCTGTTGCCCTGGACTGAGCCGGTTCCTCCAGCCTCGGTTTCCCCACTGCAGGGTCCTGCATCTACAGGGAAGGAGGCCTGGTCTGGGGAGGCCGCCCGGCCCCTCCTTGCTGAGGACCAGGCTGCCACCTGGTGGCCGCCCACCCCTGCAGCGCCTGCCTGCCTCCTGCAGGCTCCTGGGTGGGCAAGGGCCAGAAAGGTGGGCAGAGCAGCTCTGGGGCCTGGGTGGGGGCGCTGCCTGGACCCCAAGGTCTGCGTATGTCTCACTGAGCCTTCTGCCCCATCTGTGTGGGTCTCTCCCCCTCATCTGGCCAGGCCGTGGCCTCCAGCCTCACCTGAGCTCCCCTTTGCCTGGGCCAGGTAGTACCAGGGGAGCTTGTCTGGCAAGGAGGCTGAGAAACTGCTGCTGCAGAAGGGGCGTCCGGGCAGCTTCCTGGTGCACGAGAGCCAGAGCAGTCCTGGGGACTTGCCGCTGTCAGTGCTGACGCAGGAGTGGGACAAGGCGCAGGGCGTGGGCTGCCAGCCACGGGTCACCCACATCTTTATTTGCTTCCAGGTGGGAGGTGGCGGTGGGCTGGGGTGGCCTCTGGGAAGGGCAGGCGGCCTTGGCCAGGCCCCTCACTGCCGCCCCCACAGCCAGATGAGAAGTATGACGTGAGAGACAGGGAGCACTTGGATACCCTCGGAGACCCAGTGGAGCCCGACGATGGAGAAGGCGGGGGCTGTTGTGCACCTCAAGCAGGTAGGCCCCTCCACAGGCACCAGAGCCGAGGGCACAGCCTCACCCAGGAAGGCAGCTGGGGGTCCACTGGGGTCAGGGACGACCCCCTACCAGGGGAGCCCCCAGGCACCTGAATGGCCACAGGAAGGAGAACCTGCAAACCCCTCTGTGTGTCCTCCTGGCACGTGGCGACCTCCGTGACCCGATGAGGGTGCAGGAGCAGGCCAGAGTGGCCACGTGCAGGGGCACAGGGCCCAGGGCAGGGTGACCAGACGCAGGGGTGTGGGGCTAGGCCAGGGTGGCCAGGTGCAGGGGTGTGAGGCTGGGCCAGGGTGGCCAGATTGTTGGGGGGGGGGGGCTGGGGCAGCTGCCCTCGGTTGGGGGG
>NC_037668.1:30066155-30089267 GCF_003255815.1 Theropithecus gelada
GATATCAATGTCGGGGAGAAGAGTGGCCAGAACACAAAGCCCTGTCCAATTTGTAGGTAGATAAGTATATGCCATGTTGTTCCCACAGACGAAAACCGAGCCATTTACGGCACACAAAGGGTGAGTGGCATTGATTATGGAGGTACAGTTGTCAAACACAACATAGCCTAGATCAATCTCTGTAGTGTTATTATATGATGGTGAAAAGAGGCAAGAGGAATTAGAAAACGTCATCGGTTGAACTAAGAGGGGAGAAATAATAGGACAGGAATTACTTACCAAGGATTCATTTGAGTAATTGACATAGGACGACAAAAGGTTAGGTATAGCTAGAGGAATAGGGGCCCATTTTAAGACAAAGCCAACAATCGTGGGCTAGGCTTGTATTGGACATTTGAAGTAAATGGTAAGTAGCATTGAGGATATCAAAAGTTTGAGCATCGAGCCTAAAATTATCTCTAATCTCAGGCAGGGCTAAGGGGTGATACTGAAGTTCAGGATATAGAGCTTTATGAATCTTTTCTAATTTTTTTTTGGACGGTTTTAATTCTTGCAATATCTAATGGGCCTCCTCCATCAGAAATGTGAATGGGAGCGGTAGTGCTCCAACAAACAGGCTTTCCTTTTTGGCCGTTACAAGAAGATTGTACAAGTTTATTAGTGGATCCTAATACTTGTACGTCATTGGTACCTCCAGTTTGTGTTTTTAGTAACGTGGCCGTATAGTATGTCTTATTGCCTGATTTGCATTGTTGATAGGAGGTATAACAGGAACTATGTATAGAAGATTGGAAAGAGCTACAAGGGCATTCTAGGAGCGGCCCGCTAGGCGAGGTGTCTCTTGGGGTAGACTTACATTTCCACGACTGGTCTGGCATTAAGTACGCTGTCTTGCCCGAGCAAGTCACCTGGGTGATTCTGTCTGACGGAGATTCAGATATTTGTCCCCCTCTGCAGTCACAAGGCTGGCCGTATTGTTTTCGTAGTAATCCTCTTGCTTTACGAGGGTCACCAAAACCTGCATAGACTGTCACTATGCTATATAGAGCGATTATTTTCCAAAGGAATCTCATTTTAGGCTTCATTTTCTGAAAAACAAAAAGGAAGAAACTTCTCAGGGAGATTTATTTTCCCTGGACTGACAATGGTTATGATTTATTTGTCTTACCAATCTTTCAGGCAGCCATCTGGCTGCATCATTTTTTGTGAGAAGATGCATACTGAGCCTCTTCCCCAAATTAAAACTGGATCGGGGCCATGCCATGAATTATCAAGTGGATCTTTCCATTTTACCATTGCAAACTGTTTTTGAGATTCAGGATGCCAGAAACGGTCGGCAGCAGATTTTCCATGACTGTCCAAATTTAAAAAATTAAGGATAAACAGGGCATGATTGAGTATGTTTCTGGGGGTACCCTTCACGGGGTACCAGCTCCCCCCTTTTAATTTTGTGATAACAGTTTTTAATGACAGATGAGCTCTTTCTACTATACCTTGTCCTTGGGGATTGTAGGGAATGCCTGTGGTATGTTTAATTTGTAGGGTATTACAGAATTGTAAAAAGGTTTTGGCTATATAACCAGGGCCATTATCTGTTTTGATTTGTTTGGGTATTCCTAAAATAGAAAAGCAATGTAATAAATGAGCTATGACATGTTTGGTGGCCTCTCCTGTTTGGAGAGTTGCAATAATGAATCCACTATAGGTGTCTATGCATACATGGATATATTTTAGTTGACCGAATTCTAAGTGGTGAGTAACGTCCATTTGCCAAATTTCGTTGGGGATGAGTCCTCGGGGGTTAACTCTTAAATGAGGAACAGGTAAATACGTTATGCAGTTGGCGCATTGTTTAACTATTTGTCGAGCTTGTTCTCTAGTAAGTTTAAACATAAGCCTTAAGGTTTGGGCGTTTAAATGATGTAAGGCATGTGCTTTTTGTGCTTGTTGCAAATTGTCTGTAGTGACTGTGGCTATGGTTTTTGTTGCCGTGTCGGCTGTTGCGTTACCTTGTGTTAAAGGTCCCGGTAATCCTGAATGTGCTCTGATATGCCCAAGAAAAAAGGGAGTAGTCCTTTTTTGAATAAGTTGTTGACATTGTAAAAATAAGTTAGCTGTGTCTGAAATATGTTTAATTTGAGGCACGGTCTCTAAGAGGGGTATTGAATGAGCCAGGTAGGCGTTGTCTGTGTAAATGTTAAGTGGCTGACAAGGAAAAGCTGATAATGCTGCAATTATAGCTTGCAATTCGACCAGCTGAGCTGATGTATAAGTGGTCTGGAATTTAACGATTACATTATTGTAAGTGTAAGCGGCAAGTCCTGTGGAAGATCCATCAGTGAAAATTAGTAATGCGGCATTGAGGGGTTCTTTACTGGTAATATGGGGAAACACAAACGCATGAAGTTTGCAAAATTGAATGAGTTTGTTAGGTGGGTAATGGTTGTCAATTGTGCCAGTGTAAGAAGCGCAAGCAATTGGCCAGGCTTCCGTATTTTGTAACAGCCAATGGATGTGTGATTGAGTGTAGGGCTGTATAATGGTAGAGGGTTCTATTCCAAAGTACTTTCTACTGTTTTCTCTTCCCAAGATAATTAGATCAGCTATGGCATCATAATAAGGCAACAAAACCTTTTTAGGGGAGGAGGGCAGGTATACCCACATAATGGGATTGTTCTGCCAGAATAAGCCAGTAGGGGTTATTGTTGTGTTAAAAATAATGAATATTAATGGCTGAGAATAATCAATACTGGTAACAAATTGTGTTGCAATGGCATGCTCTACCTGTTGGAGTGCTATTAATGCTTCTTTAGTAATGGACCTGGGGGATTTTGGATTAGAGTCTCCTTTTAATATATCGAAGAGAGGTTTTAACTCTCCTGTAGTGAGCTTTAAATACGGCCGAAGCCAATTTATGTCTCCCAGTAATTTTTGGAAATCATTTAAAGTTTTTAAATGATCACGACGTATAACGGCCTTTTGATTAATGATTTTGGGTCCATTAATTTGGAAACCAAGATAGGTGTATGGCTCTTGTAATTGTACCTTTTCTGGGGCTATTTGTAGTCCAGCTGCTGTTAACTCCTGTTTGAGTTGAGCAAAACACTGTAAGACTTGTTCACCAATTTCTCCTGCTATTAAAATATCATCCATATAATGTATAATATACATTTGTGTCCATGTTTTTCTGACTGGCTCTATAGCAGCAGCTACATATTTTTGACACAAGGTAGGACTATTGGCCATACCCTGAGGTAAGACTTTCCATTGATAGCGCTTCATTGGTTGTCTAAAATTTGTAGATGGAAGACTAAAGGCAAATCTTTTTTGGTCAGCAGGGTGAAGGGGAATTGTAAAAAAGCAGTCTTTAAGGTCAATAATGATTTTAAAATATTTTTGAGGAATCGCAACTGGTGAAGGCAATCCTGGTTGTAAGGCACCCATAAGGATCATAGTGATATTTACTGCTCTTAAATCTTGTAAGAGTCTCCATTTGCCAGACTTCTTTTTAATAACAAAAATAGGTGTATTCCAAGGAGAATTACTTTCCACAACATGTCCTGCTACCAGTTGTTCCTGCACTAACTGTTGGGCAGCACTTAGTTTATCATTGAGTAAAGGCCACTGATCAACCCAAACGGGCTCATCTGACTTCCAAGTAATGGGGTCAGCGCACCTTTGGGGTGCAGGTATGTCAGTGGCCTGAGCTAAAAATTTCCAAACCCTTTTTTATCAAGTTGTCCTGAAACCAGTATAGGCTGTGGAATACCATTTTCTCCTTTTCCAAGACCTTTACCAGGGGTGTATCCTTGAGTTAACATTTGTGCAGTAACTATATCATTTGGACTACACATTATAATTTTCATTTGAGAGAGCAGATCTCGCCCCCAAAGGTTAACAGGTAGGTAAGGGATGACAAATGGCTTAATGAGGCCTGAATTGTTTTCTTTATCTGTCCATGTTAGGTATTTAGAACTTTGTTTAGGATTACTGCTTTGTCCAATTCCTCTCAAGTGAGTTAAAATCTCTGTAGTAGGCCAATGAGAGGGCCAATCTTCCTGTTTAATGATAGTTACATCAGCCCCTGTGTCTATTAGCCCAGTGAATGCCTTCCCGTCTAACCATAAGGTTAGAGAGGGTTTTTGATTTGTAATTGGTTGCACCCAATATATCTCTGATGATCCGAAACCTTTTATATTTCTATTAGAGTGTTGGATATTATTATCTGTTTTAACCAAAGGTAGCAGGATTAACTGAGCTATTCGAACTCCTTGAGGGACAGTAATAATGTTGTTAATAGCTCTGGCCATGATTTTAATTTCCCCTTCATAATCATTATCGATAACTCCAGGGAGGACTTGTAAGCCTCTCATGGTGACACTACTTCTTCCTAGAAGTAGCCCAAAAGTGTTAGGTGGTAAAGGTCCATATATTCCGGTATTTAAGGTTTGTGGTCCCATTTCAGGTGTTAGTACTGTGTGGGAGGTGGAACTGAGGTCCAGTCCTGCACTTCCTGGGGTTGCTCTACTAAGCTTTGAAATGGATTGCTGTTGCTGGCTGGAACAAAGCTGACTGCCCCATATGCTTGTTTCGGGGCCTGGGGCTGGCCCCTCATCCCGTTTCCCTGCCTGGGGGATAAAGGATTTCCCTGTCAGTTTTAGATTTACATTCGTTTGCCCAGTGCCTTCCTCTTTTACACCTTGGGCAAAGGCCTGGAATTTTTGCTTCTGGATTTTTATTTTGGTTTTCATAGCAATCCTTTGCAAAGTGTCCCTTTTTTACCGCATCTAAAACATCCCCCTTTATCTTTACTTTTGTTAATGAGGAAGTCTCTTACTGTTTGGCCGCTAAAGGCGGCGGCCATTGCTAGGCCTTGTTGATATGAGGGCCCAATATCTGACCAAAGGCGAATGTATCCTGTTAAATCCGTTTTCTTTCGATAAGGTCGGATTGCCGCTTGGCAGGCGGGGTTAGCGTTTTCATAAGCTAACTGTTTAACATAATCTACACCCGTTTCTGCATTTCCAAAGATTCTACCTGCCGTGGTCATAAGTCTATGCACAAAGTCTGAAACTGGCTCATCGGGTCCTTGTTTAACCGCTGTGAGGCCCCTGGATCTCCTTTAACGGGAAGTTTTCTCCAGGCCTTTGTAGTGGCAGCCTGGATTTGTGAGAACAATCCAGGATCATATTGCATTTGGGTCTGGGTGTCTGCATAATTACCTGAACCAGTTAACATATCAAAATCCCAACCGTTTCCTGCCTGTTGATTTCTTTTGGCTGTATCTCTACAATTTTCAAAGAACTCTGACTTCCAAATTAAGTGGTCTCCCCCAGAAAGGACTGCCCTAACTAAGGTATTCCAGTCTGTAGGAGTGAGCCAATTATCAGCTACAGATTCCACTATAGCAAGAGTATATGGAGCAGTAGCCCCATACTGAGAGGCAGCAGTCTTTAACTCTTTTATAATAGTAAAGTCAAACCCAGTATGATGTCTCCAAGCCTGTCCCTGTTCATCTATGGTTTCAGTGACCGGAAAAACGTCTTTGGGGGAGGAGTCTTCTCTCTGTCGGCTAGCAACTAACCCCCCTCTTGGAACATGTTGTCCAGGCCGCTGAGGTGGGCGCAAGGAACCCTCCATAGCGTCTGAGTTGGGTATTTTTTCATTTCCTGTCTTTAGCTTTTGGAGCCTAATTATCAATGATTGATGTAACTCTTCAAGTTTAATTTGCTCTTCTAGTTGAACAATTTTTTGTTTAAATTCTTCTTTGGGATCTATTGCTGCCATAACAATGGGCGCAGAAGCCTCATTATGTGTCTTATTATATGGGGGCGGGTATGAAGTAAAGGGAGGCAGATCAGGGTTGTGATATTTAGCTGCCTCTTCCTCTAAATCATCCCAATTTATGTCTGATTGATTAGGCTTATTAATTTCCTCCTCTTTTTGAAGCATCTGCAAAATTGGGTATTTTTTTGGTTTGTTTTCGTGTGGCATTTCTTTATCTGTTACAGAAGGAGACTTAATTTCCTCATGATCACTTTCGAGGGAAATGAGATCCTCCTCCGTATCTTGCGGAGGCTTTGTAAGGTTAGAGCGGGAGCTGACCTTTAAAATATGCTCTGTTTGAGCGACCGCAGCCATAACTTGCGGATCGGCCTCCTTCTTATCTATTAAATCTCTAATGAGGTTCCAATGAGAGAAGGCGGTCACAGGAATTTTTTCTGGCCCAAAAGTATTATAATAGTCCTGAAGACAATCCCCTACTCTACACCATCTTTTGAAATCAATAGTTCCTTCCTGTGGGAACCAAGGGCAAGTGTCTTTTACAAAATCAAAAAACTTAAACAAATCATTACCTTTAACCTTTACTCCTCGTATCTTTATTTTTTTTATTTATTTATTTATTTTTTGAGACGGAGTCTCGCTCTGCCGCCCAGGCTGGAGTGCAGTGGCCGGATCTCAGCTCACTGCAAGCTCCGCCTCCCGGGTTCACGCCATTCTCCTGCCTCAGCCTCCCGAGTAGTTAGGACTACAGGCGCCCGCCACCGCGCCCAGCTAGTTTTTTGTATTTTTTTAGTAGAGACGGGGTTTCACCGTGTTAGCCAGGATGGTCTCGATCTCCTGACCTCGTGATCCGCCCGTCTCGGCCTCCCAAAGTGCTGGGATTACAGGCTTGAGCCACCGCACCCGGCCTACTCCTCGTATCTTTAAAGCCTCTTTTAATTGTCCTACATAAATTTGATGCTGACTTAATTCTTGTCCCATTTCGGACGCGCCACTTACCTTCGATTCAGACGCGGCAGGTTCCCGTGGTGATCGGAAGAGTTTAATTTCTTTTGTCCTTGTTAGCGGTCGACCGTCCTTTGGCGTCCTCTTCCTCACGGAGTCCCTCGTTTCCAGGTCCCTGTTCAGGCGCCATGTATCCCAGCCCGCGGGATCGTGGAAGCAGGCCCTGGAGGAGGGAGTGGGAATTTGGGGAACAAGAGACACGAGAAATGGAGACAAGACAGTGCTCTGATCAAGTCTCGTTTAATGGCGGTAATGCAACGCCTTATATACACTTGGAGGGGAAGGGGTTGGGCCAAGGCGGAAATGATCTCATCACGGAGGGTGTGGCCAGGTAGGTATTGGTTTCTCCGGTGGGACGTCATGTTGCGCCTGCGCTGTCAGTTGGAAACTTTCCCTGGCGCGGGATGGTGCCAGCGCTACAAAGTAACAATTTTCTCACCCACGGGAAAGATGGGTGAAGAAAAAGCAGGAAGAGGGCCATCTTGTGTGAGGTATTTAATACAGGGGAAAAAGACAAATCTAGGGAGGAGGCATGGGGTGGAAATGAATAGAGCTCAGGCGTTTTTTAATCGTCAGTTATTATTTGCTATGGCCGGGGCGCGCAGCTCCGGACAGGGGAGGGTCCCACAGGGCCCCGTGGCTGCACGTACACGCCTGCATCTCTGCAGGGCGCAGGGGCAGGGTGCTGGGGGGCTGCCGGCAAGGCTGATGCGAACCACTCCCCCCAGAACAAGTGTTTCCGGGACTGGCCCAGAGTTTGGCTGGGTGCATGTGGGCATCCTGGGTGAGGGCCAGGCCCAGGGCTACTGCGTGCAGGAGCTGCAGGTGTGGCGGCCGGGCCAGGTGAGCCTGGCAGCAGGGGAGCGTGCCTACCATGGACCTGCACTGGGAGACCCCCACACCTGCCTGCATCCAACCCCACCGCCTTTGGGGACTTCCACGCCCCTCAACCCAGGAGGTGCAGTTCAAGCCTGGGCAGGGGTCACTGAGGTGGCCACATTCTCAGCCCGAGGCTGGCGGCCACTCCCCCCACACACCTCTCAGAACTGCAGCTTTGGTCTCCGTTGCATACCAGCGGCGCCCATTTCTGTCCCAGGCAGATTCCCTCCGGCTCCCCCCAGCCGCCGCCAGTGTGTGTGAGGGGATCCCCCAGGCCGCCATGGAGCCCTCGCATTTGGTTTTTCCTTATAGAATCACTGTCCTCACAGCCTGCTTCCCCTGCCCCAGCTTTCTCTTGCCTTCCCCAGGCACCTGAGCCACCTGGGGCCATCTCGGCGCCCCTCCTCGTTTCCTCCCTCCTCCTGCTCGCCGTGGCCCCCGCAGTCCCTCCACCTGGGCACTCCCGGCAAACCCAGCTGTGCCTCAGCCTCGTCCTCCCCCCGCCCCTCCCCCCCGGGGGGTCGCACTCAACGCCTGCTCCGCCCGGAGGAGCCACCGCACAGGGCGCGGCACTTCCAGTACTTCGGCTGGCCGGACTACGGCGTCCTCGGCTTCCGGGACGAGGTGAACCCGGCCCAGAGCAGCGAGCGGGGGGCCGGGCCCGTGGGGGTGCCCTTCAGATGCGGTGGGGCGGGGCCACGCGGGACGATGCGGGCGGAGCCATCGGGGGGCGCGGGGCGCCCCCGCCCCCCACTGCCATCGAAGGCCGCCTGGTTTGTCCTCAGCGCGGGCATCAGACGCACCGGCACCATCATCGTGATTGACATCCTCGCAGACGTCATCCGCAGGCAGGTGAGCTCCTCCTCCCTGGGTGCCTCCACCCTGCCCGGCTATAGCCCCACCCCTCAGGACGACCCCACCCCTGCCGGCAAACCCCGCCCCTCATCCGTAGCCCCTCCCTAAGCGCGCGTGTTCCCGGGGCTGGACCGCGAGATCGAGATTGACGTCCCTATCCAGCTGGTTCGGCGGCAGCGCTCGGGGATGGCGCAGAGGGAGGCTCAGGACAAGCTCGTGCACCTGGCGCTGCAGCGCTACATGCAGGGCGGGCGACTGCGCCTGCGCGAGGGCGGGGCCTTGCGGGGCGGGGCCTTGCGGGCGTCGCCATGGTGACCGGCGGCCCCTCCCCACAGCTCGAGCCGCCCCAGGAGCGCGAGAACCAAAAAGTGGGCACCGCCCCCCGCGAATCGGGTTGCAGCCCCCGGCCCGCGTCTCCCCGGGCGCCCGCAGTGTGAGTGGAGAGCCGGGGCCGGGCCGGGGTCCTCCGGGAGGGACTGGGACGTGCGGGGCGCCGGGCTGAGCCGCTGCTCCGCGCGCAGGACCCCGCAGCCCTGGACGCGAACCTGCAGAGCCGCGGGTGTTTGAGGAGCCCGCGTGGGGCCGGAGCCGCGGGCCGGCACTGTGTCCGGGACGGAGCCACAAGCTGTCCCCAGCTCAGGGAGGCCCAGGGGCGGCAGAGGGAGCGGCAGGCAGCGAAGCCCACCCGTGACCACGTGTGAACCCGTGTGCGCCACCAGCTCAGCCACTCAGTGCGGGTCTGAGGGGCCAGGACACCAGGCTGCCCTCACCGCAGCTCCCGTCTGCCGGCCCTGCCTGCTCCCGTGGTCTGGGATGTGGCCCCATCAGTCACAAGGTGGATGTTTGTGGAGTGAGGTGGGTGTGACATATTCATGTGGCCACCTGTGCAGCGTCACGCGCCTGGCCCTGCCGATGACAAGGGTGTGGGCCTGCGTGGGCATGACCGTGTGTGACACAGAGTGATGTCGCTGTGACCCGTGGCTGCACTCCCCACATCACCGGCTTTGCAGCCTTCCTGTGAAGTGCTGTGTTCTCCCTTCTGTGTCTTTGTTGGGACCTGGGGCAAGGGTGGGTGTGGTGCCCACAGCCGGAGTCAGCTTCTGTGGGGCCTTCCTGAGCCCTCCCCATCCTGGATCAGAAGCCCAGCTGGTTGGTGCAGGAAGTACCTGGGCTCTGGGGTCAGGGATGAGAAGGCCGAGGAGGCCTGCGTGAGCTGGAACTGGCCTGGGCCCTCCTGGCCGTGCCTGCCTGGTGGTGCAGGATTCCTGGGGCTGATGACAGACGGGGTAGGGCTGGGGTTGGCAAGCCTCCTGCCGAGGCCTCACGAAGCTGCACTCTGCCTCTTCCCCAGCCAGGCTGGCCCGGGAGTTGCCGGAGGGTCTGTGGATCTGCAGACTGCCGGCTGTTACCTTTGCTTCTCGGTTCCCACAGGGGTCATGGGTTCTGTGGCTCTCCAGTCAGGGACGCTGGCAGGGCCATGGGCATGAAATCCTGGAGGTGTGGCCTAGTATGGCCACAGTGGGGGATGGGGGAAGAGAAAGGCCCCCTTTGTCAGCCACTGGGCTCTGAGCCAAGCTGACGCCCTCCCCCGGTCAGGCCCCAAGCGTCCCCGGGGAGCCTCACACCGGTGAGTCTCCAGCCAACTCCAGAAACCCCCAGCCTGTCCGTAGCCAGAGGGGCTGGGAGTTGAACCCCCTGAAACCTTGGGCCCACCTGTCCCAGTGTCTGCCGGGAGTCTAATCCTGTCAGGGTATCATCTGGGTTGAGGCTGCAGCAGGCGCACCCAAGGTGAGGCCCTCTTACCAAAGATGGATACAAATAATTTATTTTAAAATGTACAAGGGCAGCTGGAAGTTTCTGTGGTTACCTTGCACTGGGGGCTGCCCTGCCTCCACTCTCTCCCCACAGTCAGAGGGCAAGACTGGCATCCCCACCCAACGGTGGGGCCAGCCTTGAGGGGGACATGTTGGCATGAGTCGAAGCATGGCAAGGCCCCTTCCTTCTTGGCAAGGGGCTTCCCTGGCAGGCAAGTCACACTGTGTGTGGGTGGCAGGAGCGCTGACCAGCTTCTCTCCTGGGCGCTTCCTGTAGGAGCCTGGTTTTTTATTTTTGTTTCTGTTTTTTTCAATTTGAGACAGGGTCCCGCTGTTTCACCCAGGCTGGATGCAGTGGTGCAATCTTGGCTCACTACAACCTCCACCTCCTGGGTTCAAGCAATTCTCCTGCCTTAGCCTCCCGAGTAGCTAAGAGACGCCTGCCACAACGCCCAGCTAATTTTTGTATTTTTAGTAGAGACAGGGTTTCACCACGTTGGCCAGGCTGGTGTTGAACTCCCGACCTCAAGTGATCCTCCCGCCTCAGCCTCCCAAAGTGCTGAGATGACAGGCATGAGCCACCGCGCCCGGTGAACCTGTGGTTCCCGGAGGCTTTGGGGCCAGGCTCCTTTTGCATCCTCAGGGATCGACTTCCAGTGGCTGCTGCGCCCTTGAGCCCCCCAGTGGGGGACCCACCCGTGGAGCTGGGTGAGGGCGGCTGACCTGTGCAAAGGCCGGTGGCCCTAGTTGTCAGTCAGAGGCCCGCGGGGGGAGGCGGCTGTGGTGGTGGCTGGGGGCCGGGGGGGGCAGCGGCAGGCAGCGCAGGTTCCCAGTCTTGATCGCGCACTGCACCGGCCAGAGTGCCACGCAGAAGAGCACCAGCAGCAGGGCAGAGACCAGTGCCATGCGCCTCCAGTCCCTGCAGCGCATCCAGCAGCGGGCCAGGCGGCCCCGGCGGGGGGCAGGGTCCTGGGCGGGTGCGGGCGGCTCCGCAGGCTTGCTCAAACCCACGTCCACACATACAAAGCTGGGCTTGTGGCCAGGTGTGGTGGGCAGTGGTTGGCAGCACAGCTTGGTGCCCTCCAGCCACACAGGCTCCTCGCGCCGCAAATGCGCTGGCATCCGGGCCTGCAACTGGCGGCTGGTGCGCAGTGCGGGAGCTCCGGCAGGCGGCACGGTCGTGGGCTGCCTGCAGAAGGGGCAAGGTACAGCCTCACTGCCGGGGCGGCCCACAGGCTGAGCAGCCGCCAGCCGGGCCAGGCACTCCAGGCAGAAGACGTGGGTGCAGGAGAGCTCCTTGGGCGTCTTGAAGATGTTGTCATAGCCTGAGAAGCAGATGGAGCACTCCAGGGGGGAGGCCACCTTCTCCGAGCCAGGGGTGCCAGGGGACCTGGGGCTGCCAGCCGAGCTGGGGGACCTGGGCATCGAGGCTGTGGAGCTGCTCCGGCGATGGGGGGGCACGGCCGTGTGCCACACCTGCTGGCCAGACGACATGTCTCGGAGCTGTGGGACAGGGACCGTGCTGAGCAACCACAGGCCGCCCCTTTCTGGTGGTCTTTTACCTCCCCCTCCCCTCTCTTGCCCGGAGATCCCAGGGAAGGGCTCTGTTCCCCGTGCGCCACTCCAGAAAGTTCCTCCGGTGCCCCTGGAGGTCATTCTGCCCCACGTGCAATCCTGCCCTCTCCGCCCCATCACATGGCTGCACCGGGTGAGCCTCCCACGGGACCCCAGGCCGGCTCCGGAAATGCAGGCCATGTGCACGCGGGTCTCGCCGACTGCTCGGCAGACACCTCCTGTCGGCCCTGCCTCACCTGCCTGGCCGACAATATTCTGCCTGGGCAGAAATAATGGTGAGGGTGATGATAGCCACAGTGGTCACTGTTTATGTCAGGGCTCTGCAAGGCTGGGCCCACGTCAGGGGACTCACAGTGTGGAAAAGGCTGCCCAAAGCATGGGTGACTCAGCCAGGGCCACCCCAAGGGAGCCAGCAGGCCCTGGACCCTGGAGGATATGGCTCTCAGGCAGGCCAGGGGCTCCAAGTCAAGTGAAGTGAGTCTGAATTCGGATCCCAGGATGGGTGCCTGGCTTGGGCGGTGCAGGCCCGATTTGCAGGCAGCTATGTGAGGGTGGCGTGTGGGGGTCTCTGGGTCTGGGGACCGGGCTGAGCCCCGGGGGGCTTCGGGACGACAGGGACAGGGATCAGTGCCCAAGGAAGGTGAGTGTCAGGCACAACCTGGGGCCTGCAGGGCCAGCTTGTCTGGCTGCTGAGGGTCTGATGTGCATGGCGGAGGACTGGGACTTGGATAAGCCTAGCCATTCCCTCTGGGCCCACTGCCTGATGGTCAGGTGATGGTCAGGGCACCCTCAGCCGCCCACTGAGTGGGTGTTTCTTCTCCCTGACCCACTCCCACTTCATGGCAGGGGCCCTGGGGGACGGACACTGGGGGACGCTGCTCTGCCCCTGGGCATGGCTCAGGTGGGCATCTCAGCTGACCTGGGACCCTGCTCCACCTCCCGCCCCTCCCCTGCACCCAGGATCCCCTGCAGGGGTCCCAGCTGGAGGGAAGTGGGCAAGGGTGAGAGTGAGCCTCAAGGGCCTGGCTGTGTGTCTCCTTGGGGCCCAGGAGGATGCCCCAGAAGTGACTCCTGGCACTGCCCTGGCCCGCCCATGACTTGCCAGTGAGTCCCAGACAGGCTGGCAGGATGACACAGGCCACTGTGACCACCTGAGTCACGCACCATCACGGTGAGGCCGTGAGTGCCCCAGGCACTGGGACCCGGGGACTGTGCTCTGTGGCCTGTGCACCCCACAGAACCGGTTCCTTGGCACCAGGCCCCACCCCTCCACGATGGTGCCCCACCCTGAGCCTGTGCAGGTGAGGGGTGAACACAGGCTGAGCTGGCCTTACCTGGTGGCTGGGGGTCAGCGGGTCCTGGGCATGGTCCTCCTCACTGGCCACGGCTGGGCTCCAAGGCCCTGGGCTGCCCTGCCCTGGCAGAGTTTGCTTCCTCGTCTCCGGGCCCAGCCCGGCCTGTGCTTCACCTGGCAGGTATCCCTCCCGGGGCCAATCACCAGTAGCTGTCCCGGTGGCACTGGTCTGGCAGGTGTGGCTTCTGCTCCGTCCAAGACAGGTGGGGACACAGGGAATGTGTGTGCCCTCGCCGCGCAGAGCTCTGGTCTGAGGCAGGTGTGAGTTGCCGGGTGTGGGCTCCCAAGCAGGTCTATTTATACCCTGTGGGTCGTGCTGGCCCAGGGTGTGGCCACAAGCCTCAGGGATTGGCTGGCTTCATCCTCTCCTTGGCAGGCCAGGCGGCTGGAGGGCAGGGAGTGGGGTGAGGGTCGGAGCCACGTGGGGTCAGCACATTCGCTGCTGTCTGGGCGGGTCTGGGTTGGGGTGTGTGCTTGGACCAAGCCCTGTCTCCCTATAGCCCCAGGAGGCTGGAGCAACCGCTGGAAGCTGCTCCGCCGGGTTCCAGGTCCCTGTGGCCCCCGAGCTCCTGGGTGGGCTCCCAGCAGGGCCCTCCCCTGAGCCCCCCACAACCTATGCCCAGCCTGCCCCTGCCCTTTGCTCATGGCTGCCTCACCTCACAGCCCATTCCTGCCACTTCCCTGCCTATACCCACCCATGTGCTCACCTGCCTCATCCACACACAAACGTAGCTGTTCTCACACATGGGCTGTGTGTCCACACGCTGTCACACACATGCCCCTCGTGGCCACACAACTCATCCCGTGTCCACATGCTCACACATGTGCCATGTCCACATGATCTCACGCTGTGTCCAATCACACATGCCATGTCCACACACTCCCGCATGTGCCATGTCCACACGTTCTCACACACATGCCATGTCGACGCTCACATATGCCATGTCCACACGCTCCCACACGTGCCGTGTCCACATGCTCTCATGCGTCTACACGCTCTCACAGTTGCCGTGTCCACACTCTCTCACACACATGCCATGTACAGACACACATGCCATGTCCACATGCTCTCACACATGTGCCATGTCCAGACCCTCACACATGCTGTGTCCACATGCTCTCACACACACGTCCACTTGCTATCACATGTGCCATGTCCACATGCTCTCGCATACGTGCCATGTCCACTCACGCCATATCCACATGCTGTCACACACGTGCCGTGTCCACATGCTCACACTTGTGCCGTGTCCAGATGCTCACATGCTGTGTCCACACGTTCTCACACATGTGCTGTCCACATTCACATGCCATGTTCAGATGCTCACACATGCTGTGTCCACACATTCACACACGTGCTGTGTCCACACGCACTCACACATGCCATGTTCACATGCTCTCACACGTGCCATGTCCACACGCTCTCACATGCCATGTCCAGATGCTCACACATGCCGTGTCCACATGCTCGCACATGCCATGTCCACACATTCACACACATGCTGTGTTCACATGCTCTCACACACATGCCGTGTCCACATGCCCCAGCAGACTACAGAACTGGTCTGTGCAAAGACCAGGGCTGGAGCTGATGAGAGCTGGGGGGCTGGGATGGAGGGTGTGAGAGGCCCAGAGGAGTAGCCAGTGGCATGGGCTGCCCCCACCCCCCTGCACACTCTGCTGCTTGCCCGAGGGCCTGGTATAGAGCTGCACCCCCAGGCTGTCCAGCTGCTGGCTCCCCACCTCACTGAGGCGTCTCTCCCCCAGCCCAGTGGACCTCATGCAAGGGCAGGTCTGACCTGGGTGCCACAGCCCCATCCCCGCCGTGAGGCCTGGGCTGGACCTGAGCTGGGACCGCACACACCAGCCTGGGGGGTGTCACACTGGGTGGGGCTGGGAGTGAGGGGCCCACCCTAGTGGGAGAGCTGGCCAGGCCACCCCACAGGCTGCCCTCAGGCAACTCCCCCGCAGGTGCCCGCTGACCCCTCAGTGAGGACCCAGAGGCTCCCCCAGTGCTGCCGTGAGCATCCTGGAGCCCAAGGGATGCTGGGAAGTGGGAATCAAGACTGCAGAGGCCGGGCAATGCCCCGTGGAGGAGGAGGATGATGGGGCTTGGGCTCAGGAAGGGCGGGACCCCTGCCAGTCCCATGAGGACTCTCAGTGGGGGCCTGGGGGGCTCAGCAGGGGGTCGGAGCTCAGACAGGGAGGGGTGAATGCTCGGAGAGTGGGGCGAGGGCTGGGGGTTCAGAGAGGGAGGGGTGGATGCTCAGAGTTGGGGAGGGATGGGAGCTCTGTGAGGGGGTCCAGGGTGGCGGAGGCTATGGGGACTCCTTGTGGGGAGCCACTGCGAGGCCCAGCCCGGAAAGCGCTCACTGGAGGTTTCTGCTTCCTGAGGGCCGTGACTCGGGTCACATGCCGCCTCCAGGAAGCGCCTGGGCCCCTGCAGCTGTGGGAACGTCCTCCCGACAGCTCCTGGGAATATCTGGGCACTGAGGTCACTCTGGGCTCCCAGTTGACACTCGTGCTGGCGGCGAAGGTGAGGGAAGGCCGGAGGAATGTGTGGTCTCGGGGCCAGGCCAGGCCTCCCTGTGTAGGAGAGGAGCCAGCAGCTCCACCTCTCCCAGCTCAGACCAGGCCGGGGTCGGGGTGCTGGGCTCTCGGGGGGCTCGGGATGGCAGCGGAGCAGCTTGGCTGGCCGTGTCCAGGGCATGGGGTGGGCCCGCCTGGTCCCCTCCATCGTAGCCAGTGGGCAGGCAGCTGGGTGAGCCTGTGGGCGTGTGTGTGATCACACGTGCGCATGCTTGAGGCCTGCATGCTGGCGTGAGCGCCTGACCCCTCACCTCCTTCACTTTCGGTCTCCTCACGCCCCCTCAGGGACTCCTTCCCCTCCAGGCCCCTGGATTACAGGTCAGACCCGGCACTGCCAGGCCTTGGGACGCGGTGTGGCCGGCATGGGGAGGGGCCTGGGCCTGGGCTGCTCTGGGGCCCCCCCAGCCTCGCCCCGCCCCACCTGCCCCGTGCTGGGCCATTGGCTCAAATGCAGCAGCTCTGTTGGTTCTGGGGCTGGACTTCTTTCCCAGGGGCCCAGATGTGCAGAGGGGAGGCTGGTGTCGGGGAGTAGGGCTCTGGGACGTGCTGAGCCAACCCTAGGCCCAGCCAGTAAGTCCCTCCCATACCTAGTGAGGAGGGTGTGTCCCTCGCTGCCACAGGTCCTGGCTGACCGCGTGCTGCCCACCAGGGGCCAATCACAAGTGCGCAGGTGGGGGACGCGGGGAGCCAGCTGAGGGGGATATACGGAGGTGGCAGGAGGACCCTGGGGTTTTGGTTTCGGCCACTGGGTGGGAGAGAGGAAGGGGACCCAGAATTGAGAGATGGGACCTGGGGGGCTACTCAGAGGGTGGGCTGGGACGGTGCCTGTGTCTGGCCCGGCCTCCAGAGCCTACCTGGCTGAACCTGCTGTCCGTGCCTGTTTCTGATTTTATCCTCCAAACCAGACGCCCAGCCTGGTGCAAATGCAGGAGTGGAGTTTCCAGTGGGGCGTGGACTCCTTCCTTCCACCCCGCTCCTCTCAGTCTGGCTCCTTCCCTCTACCCAGCTCTCGGTCCTCGGTCCGGCTCCTTCCCTCCACCCCACTCCTCTCGGTCCCGCTCCTTCCCTCCACCCCGCTCTCGGTCCGGCTCCTTCCCTCCATCCCCACCTCCATCCCTGTCTCCTTCCCTCCACCCCACTCCTCTCGGTCCCGCTCCTTCCCTTCACCCCGCTCTCCGTCAGGTGAGGCTGCCGGTGCTGGGCTCAGAGTAGCCTTGGGCTGTCCAGTCCGTCCCTTTCTCCCTAGGACCAGGTGACCCTCCCAGCCCCAGGACACTTCTTGGGCCAGGGCCCAGGGCAGAGCCGATGCTCCCCCAGGCGCTCCCTGGCTGCAAACCTCAGGCTGGGGGTTTCAGGGACAGGGAGGCAGGTGTCTAAAGACACAGCCCTCCAGGCAGGGGCCGTTTCTGCCTGGGTGGGGGGCACAGTTACGAGCAGGGGCAGCGTTCTGGCGTCCTGATGCCCAGGCCCTCTGCCCCTCAGGGCCTGTCCTGCCCCAGCTCAGCCCTCTCTGGCCAGGCCCACCACCATCAGCAAACACGCCCCCACTGTTGCCCCTAATGGCCCACGGCAGCCCTCCCGGGCCCATGTCCACAGCCCCATGCAGCCCGGCCGGCCCATGGAAACGCACGTCCGCACTCTGTCCCACCTCAGGTCCGAGCTGGGGGGTCGGGGGCCGCAGGTCCCACCTGCACAGGTTGTATTCAGGGAATAGGCCTGTGGCAGAAAATGTGCGGGTGCGGGGGGTGGGGGCACCCTGTGCTCGTAGCTCTCAGGGCCCCAACCAGGCAGCAGGTGGGGGCTCAACTCTCCTCCACCCCCGTCCCGCCTCCTGGCCCCCAGCACACGGTGGTGAGTGCGTGGGCCAGCCTGGCGGGGGCTTTGCTCCCCGACCTGCACTTAGAGAACAGAGGATGCTACGGGAGAGGGCAGCTCGGAACGCTGACTTTATATCAGCACCAGCGCCCCCACGTTCCCGCTGGCCCAGGTCCCGGGGACCATGGCGACACCCACAGGGGACTTCACAGAGGAGCGTGGGGCCCCGAAGGCCAGGCCGCCCCTCAGATGGGGGCCCGATGCTAAAGCAAACAGTGCATCTGAGACCACAGTGGAGCCCGAGCCTGGCGTGCAGGGGGCGGCCACAAACGCGCCTTTCTCCCAGGAACCCCGGAGGGACCCCGGGACTCAGACAGCGCCAGGGTCGCCTGGCAGGTCCAGCGAGGCGGTGACTTGTGGGGGTTAGATGTGGGCTGCCCCGCGTGGGCAGGGATCAGCCAGGCCCGGGGTCCAGGCCCGGGGGACCAGGGGGTCCGAGCAGGGCTGCAGAGCTCTGGAGGACTTTCCTGCACGTGAATTTCTGCTTCGATACAGAACGAGATGAAGAGGAAGCTATCCTGCATCCCCGGAA
Source organism: Theropithecus gelada (assembly GCF_003255815.1). Lineage (NCBI taxonomy): Eukaryota > Metazoa > Chordata > Mammalia > Primates > Cercopithecidae > Theropithecus > Theropithecus gelada. The sequence goes on from NC_037668.1 coordinate 30,084,418, forward strand.
ATGGGTGGCTGTGTGCCTGGGGTCTCTGCCACACGGGAGGACAGCCCAGAGGAGCCCCAGTCTCAGGCAGCTGGTTCCCAGGCTGCGTCCTCCCCACTGGCCCAGCATCGGCTGCAATGGCACGAGGACAAGCCTCACTGTTCTCAGGGGTCTTGGTGCGGTGGTGCTGGAGGAGTCCTGCCCATCGTGGGCTCCGGAGGGCATCGCAGCAGAGCCCCTGGCTTTTCTAGGCAGAGCGGTGCCTGCCCCGTAGATCACACCAGCTTTGGCTGCCTGAGCCAGGCCTGCATCTCGGCTGCAGGTGCTGGGGCCTCATCATGTTTCCTGGGGGGCCCAGACCCCCCAGGGCCTCGATCTGATGCTCTGAGGTCTCACGGATGCCTGCTCCTGGTCCCATAAAGCCGACGGCTGTGGTGTGAAGGAGCCTCAGGCAGCCCGGGACCCCTCGGTGTCTGTCACTGGGAGACAGAGAGACTCAGAGCCAGGGCTATGCCCAGGCCTGTCCCGGGCGCTGGGCGATGCCAACCCTTTGTGCCGGGCTCCCGCCAAGGGGTCAGCCTCCGGGTCACTGCTGCCAAGCGCATGGTGTGGTCTCGGCCTCCAGGTCAGACGTTGCTGATACGGGCCTCCGCCGAGGAGAAGGCAGCGGGGTCCATGGCCCTGTCCAGGGGCCGCTCCCGCCTGACGTAGCGCGGCTTCCGTACTGAAATGGGTCAGAGACAGGCAGGGTCAGAGTGGGACCTGGACAGCAGGGACAGTGCAGGCCTCAGCCCCTACCGGAGGCTCTCGGGAGCGGGCATGGCACAGGCGCCCGGGGCTGTTTACGCTGACCAGATGGGAACCCAGATGCCCCCTGCCCCGAAGGTGCCCTCAGAGCTCCGGCTTGGGAAAGGGACGGCTTCCTCCTGCGCCGCTGCATCCTCTCATTCACACCCTGGGCCCCGGGGCCGGGACGAGGGCCAGGCTATCCCTGAAGACAAAGATGTGGGTCATAGAGCACCATGTACCTCGAGGCGATAAGCAGGCCCTAGCCCCGAGACCTCAAATGTGACCCTATTTAGAAGGGGCTTTGCAAGGGGTTAACGTCAGGGTCTCAGGCGTGATCACCCAGGGTTCCTGGGGCAGGCCCTGAATCAATGGCCAGTGCCCACCTGAGAGGGAGGCGGAGAGAGAAGACGCAGAGGCGGGGGAGACACCGTGGGACCAGGGGGCAGAGACGGGCAACGCAGCCAGATGCCTGAGCCGGCAGGGGCTGGGGAGGTAGGCAGGGTCCTCCCCTGGAGCCTCGGGAAGCATGTGGCCTCACCTGCCCCTTGGTTTTGGACTCTGAACTCTAGGACAGTCAGATTAAAGGTCTGCTGTTGAAGCTGGCAGGCCCGGGGCACTTGGGCACCCTGTGGTCTGCTGGGCCCTTGCAGACACAGCTGCTTTAGGGATGGGGCAGGTCCAGCCTTGATGGAGAACTGTCTGTCCCCTAAGGCACTGTCACCTGCCCCCATGAGAGACCTGTGCACAGGGGGATGGAGGCTGGGTGAGCCCTGCTCATGGCCTTGGAGCTCTGTGGCTGTGGGCCAGTCACTCAGCCTCTGTGTCTGTGGCCCCGCCTATAAAATGGGTCCTAACCAGGCTGACCCTTGGGTCCACCTGACCCAGCGCCACTGAAGCGACGGCTGCTCAGGAGGGCCTGGCGGAGGCCGGCTGCGTCCGTCCTTGGGCAGAGCTGGACTTGAAGGAGGGGCAGGCATTGGGGGTCTGCCCTGTGGTGGGTCCTCCTTTCCTGCAGACCCCACGTCTCAGGAACAGGAAAGGGCATGGAAGTCCTGGGGATCAAAGGGGGCGGACAGGGTATGTTGGCCAAATCTGGCTGAGATCCGGAGCAGGGGGTGCCAGCCAAATCCGGCCCCGGCCCAGCCTCGTGGGTCTCTCTGGGGACCTGGGCAGGGGCGGCCGAGATCCAGAGCCAGGCAAACCCATTTGTTTGGGGACACACCCACGAGCACCTTGGGTCTGGCCTAGAGATGGGAAACCCCACAGGAGGATGCTGCTGTTACCTGAGGACTGTGGCGGGGGGATCATTGCAGCCTTGAAAAGGAGAGAAAGGCAGAGTGAGGACTTGGGATGGCCCGGCACAGACACACGCGGCCGGGGACGCTCAGCCCAGATGACACGGGTTACTTACGGCTTCGCCAGGCTGCAGGGCTGGGGCTGTGGGGAAGAAAGCGGACGTCATCCTGGAGCCAAGGAGCTGCCTCAGCATCAGCCCAGTGCAGAGTCCGCGGAGCAGCAGAGGCCCCCGGGGCTGTGGGGTCAGGCTGGTCTCACCCCACCTCTCCCCGCGGTGCCACATTCCCCCAGGGAACTCAGGGGTGCGGGGGCCTCCCTAGTACCCCAGGCGAGTCCCCTCTCCCCAGACCCACCTTCCCGCCTCATCACAGGGGACGAGTCACCCTCATGAGAAGCGCTTCCCTAGGCTCCAGGGTCCCAGGGGAAGGGCTGCCCTCCCACCCTCCCAGGAGGAGCCCCAGGGCCATGGGCTTCTGCCTCCATGGCGCCCCCACGGTGGCGGTGCCGTGGCATCGTGGTCAACCTGACTTCTCCTTGTCCCGTGGCCACCAGGGCTGACCAAGCCCTGAGCCCTGCCCTGCTCCGAGGATGCCCACAGGCAGAGATGCTGAGCAGGCCGGGGCCTCTCGGTGCCTGGCTGTGCAGCAGCCCTTGGCAGCGGGCTCCTGACTGGAGGCTGAGCCCTGGGACCCCAAGAGAGGTTGAGAGGGGTGGACAGGGGTCTCACAGCAGCCAGGTGGGGTTGTCCAGAGACCTGGGAGGAGGCCCCAGCTCGGCTATGACAGTCTGGCCAAGTGCTCACCTCGGGGTCCGATCTGCCGGCTGGACCATCTGCCTGGCAGGGACCCCGTGAGGGCCGGCCTGGGACAATGAGGGCAGGTACCATGGACCCTGCTCAGAACTCGCCCCCACCTGAAGGCACCACAGTCACCACAAGGTCTCTCGGTGGGAGGGGTCAGTGCCCAGGCCTGGGGTGACCATGTGTACAGCATGGTGTAGGCTGGGGTGTGGGCCCTGCACCAGCCTGGCCGGCCCTGACCCCAGGAGAGGGGAGGGAGGGGCCGTGGCTGCCAAAGGAGTCCTGGCGAGTCCAAGCTGCCGAGAGCCACCTGGCCCCGCTCCACTCGCCCCTCGTCATGCCCTGAGGGCCCCGGGAGCCGCCTCTGCCGGAAGAGCGTTCCAGCGGAGGCTCTGGGCCCGAGGAAGGCCCCTTGGTGCTTCGACCATCAAATCCACACACAGCCGTTTCCAGGAAGTGACGGCTCTTCTCACGGGACCCAAAAGCCACGTGGCAGACCCTGGGGCACCCCATCCCCACAGCTGGGTCCCGCCTGCCTGTGGCCTCCTGTGGGGCACGCGCTGGTCCAGGAGATACCTTTGCTGCTTCTGTAGAAGACCCTGGGGAGTTTACTGGAGCGCTTGAGGTAGAAGAACCCAGCTACAGAGAGGATGAGTCCGGAGCTGATGAAGAAGGTGCCCAGGAAGAGGGAGGCGGCCACGCGCGGAGCCCCTGCAGACAGACACCGCTGAGCGGGCAGGAAGGATGGCGGCCCTGGCTTCTTGCCTCCTCGCCTGGCTCCCAGAGCCACCGGCGCACGGCAGACTCGCTGCTCCCTGAACATGCCTGAGTCTCACGGACCGGCTGTGGGTGCCGAAGGCTCTGCACTTGGCCTTGGGTCATCCCTGCAGGCTCAGCCATGCCTGGACATCTGGCTGCAGGGTCTGGGAAAGTGACCACCTGCCCCGGCCTCAGCTTCTCGCAGGAGCTCGGATGTTGGGAGCGTTACAGGATCTGGCCCAGGCCAGGCCCTGCAGAAACGCCCTCCGATTCCAGTTGCCCCTGAAAGCCGGGGGACCAGGGGACTCTCAGCCTTGTTCCTTCCTCGGGAGTCAGCACAGGCCCTGGGGCTCCCACACAGGGCAGAGGCTCAAGCTGGCAGCAGGTGCTCCTGCTCCCCACTCACCTCCACCTGCCTGGGCCAGGACCTCCCCACTCACCTCCACCTGCCTGGGCCAGGACGGGCCGGGGCTGCTGGCCTGGGGCTCAGGAAAGTTGGCGATGGCTGCTGGGTGTGCTCTGAGATGCTGGGGAGGGGACTTCCCAACCCGGAGACACAGGCGTGTTCGCCATGCTTGGGGGCCTTGCTCCTTCCGACCCCAGCACAGAGCCACAGGAGGCCAGGAGCCCATCTAGGCCAACCCTACCCTAAAGCACACGCCACTCAGGCCAGCAATGGACCCAGCTCAGGGCCCGGGTCCATGCTCTAAAGACATGAGGGTTTTGCCGTCTCAGAACATAGCCCTCAGCCCCGGCCCCAGGTCCAGCATGTCCTTCTCTGCTGAAGGATGAGGTCTGCAAGCCACACCCACATCTCAGGTGGGTTCAGAGGCCCAGGAGACGAGTCCGTCTGGGAGACGGGCCCTGTGTCCTCCTGAGGATCAGGTATTGGTGGCCCCAGGCCCAGGCAGTGTGGCAGGTATTCCTGTCCAGCCTGCGTGTCTGCGTCTCCTGGGGCCACAAACCCTGGAAGAGCTGCTAGGCATGGTTAGCAGAGACCTCAGAGCACCTGCTCCTCCTGGTTCCTGGGACTGTGACCACAGGCTGGGGTGGGTTTGGGGCGAGGCAGAGGCAGGACCAAGCTGTGAGCGTGCCCCTGAGACTGTGTGTGGTGTGGCCGTGTGAGCCTGAGAGCATGTGGTGTGTCCATGAGCCGTGAGCGTGAACCTGAGCGTGTGTGGTGTGGCCGTGAGCCGTGAGTGTGAACCTGAGAGTGTGCGGTGTGGCC
>NC_037668.1:30094205-30138484 GCF_003255815.1 Theropithecus gelada
CCCCCCACGGCTTCCCCCAGGACCCCCCACAACCTCCCCAGGACCCCCCCACGGCCTCCCCAGGACCCCCCCACGGCCTCCCCAGGACCCCCACCTGCAATGCCTGGAGCCGCTGCCTCGAATGCCGTGTTCCCTCTAGCGGCCCAGGCAGGACAGGCCCACCCCCAGCAGCACAGCCTCCTACCCCAAGCTGATCCTGAGCCTTGGTCTGTCTGTCACCTTCACACCCTGGCGCCCTCCCCGGGGTCTCTCCTGGGGGATCCTGCAAAACCAGGCCGCATTCCCACCCCAGGCCGGTGCTGCCCTGAAGCCTCGTTTCTGCCCACCGGCCAGGGTGCCTTTAAGGACAGGACTTGACTCTTACCCCTCGACTTTCTAAGTATCTCCAACACTTAGCCCAGAGCTGAGCAGACACACGCTGGATGCTGACTCCAGTGCTCATGCTGGTGTGGGCCACGGGTGGACCACATGCCTCGACCCTTCCTCACGGACTGACCTGAATACGAACGGGCCATGGCGACATGGTGGCCCCGCGCGGTTGTGACAGGGGCTGCTCTGCGGATGCACCTCTTGGGAGAATGGAAGCCCACCCACTCAGTCCTCCCGGGGCGGAGCCGCGTTGTCCCAGCGCTGGGGCAGCCTCTGTCTCCCCGCATCTCCTGGCACAGGGCTCAGGCGGACCTCAGTGAGGCTCACTCTGACCTGAGAGTCTCTTGCCCCGGAGGCCGAGGAATGGAGTCCACGGCAGGGAGCCCAACACCAGCTCTGCGCTGTCCCCAGAAGTGCCCACTGCCTCCCCGAGCAGACACGTGACCGGACTTCTCTATGAGCTGCCAATGGCGGGGCCCTACGCAGGGAGAAGTGCATCCAACACCGAGGCCTGGCCTCTCTCCACATGCGCCTGACGGTTCCCACCCTGCGCCCGTACATGGGGCCACCTCGGCCCTTGGACCTCACGACCCGCTGGCCTGGCCCCTCCATGGGCACCGTGACTGCTGCATAGCTGCCTGCGCCCACGCAGTGCCTGGGGTACACGATCCCTCACGGGAGACGCCACGCCCCCAGCACTCTTGCTGCCACGGGGGTGTGAGTGGGGTGGTTTCCACCTGGCCACCAGGGCTTCCGCATCAGAGCATGAGGGGCCCCAAGGTGCTCAGTTTCCTCCCAGTCTCTCTGTTCTCCCTCAGAGCGGTGCCCCCCTCCTCCTCCTACCCCGCTTGCACCTCAGATGTCACTGCCTTCCTGCAGCCTCCTCAACTCCCACACCCAGCCTCAGACCCCCACGCCCAGCCTCGGACCCCCACGCCCAGCCTCACTGGCTGCCTCAGCCTCCATCTTGGCCATGCCCTCCTCACAAGGCCCCTGGGTCCCCAGGAGCAGCCCCTCTGGGTTCTTCCATCATGGGAGGGCTGGACCCCCAGGATGAGAGTGCCAAGGCCCTTGGAGGGACAGCCTGGACATCTCAGCCCCACGTCCACCACGGCCCCACTGGAGACCACCCCAAGGGCTCCCAAGGAGAGGCCCGTGCACCTTCTCACTCTGTCCTCCCCTCCCCTGGCTGCTCCCACTGGCTGTCCCCACCAGCCTCGACCTCCCGACGTCCAGCTGCCCCCAGGTAGTCCCTTCTGCAGCCTCCAAGAACCTCCAATGAACAGGGCCTGCCCGTGGCGCACCGACACAGGCATCCTCTGGCAGCATCCCACTCCACGTACAGGGGCCAGCAGCACCTCTGCCCGAGCACGGACAGGCAAAAATGTCTCGGGCTTTGCCAAAGGCCTCTAGAGCCAGCACTGCCCCCATGAGAATGGCTGAGCTCATGGGCCGCTCCCCCAGACCCTTCCCCCAGCACCTTTCTGTTCTCAGCTCCTGCCTCTGCTCCCAGCCCTCTGCCGGGCCAGTCTCCTCACTGGGCCAATGCTCAAGGCTGCCCGCCAGGAAGGAGGTTCAGCTGTCCTTCCCCAAGCTCCACAGTCCTCACCGTCCCGCCCACTCCCCCGGCCCCGCAGAGCAGATGAGCACTGTCCTTGTCACCGAGGGGAGGGACTTTGGCACACACGCCAGTGGCTCAGTGGCTGGTCTGGAATCTGCTTGAGACAAAGTAGCTTACCTGGGCCACATAGGCTTGCACCTGGGCAGCTGGCGTTGACGCCCACCACATCCACACAGCACTCGGGCAGCTGGGCCTGGAGGGGACACAGCAGTGAAACTCCAGGACACACCTGCTAGGCAGGCTCGTGCCCAGAGCAGCAGTGGCTGAGGGGTGCCGTATGAGCACATCTCGACATCCACAGCTCCAGCCTCTTCTGGAGTCAGCATCGGGTGGCCCTCTGTCCCCTGTGGGCCTGGGAGCAAGGAGGGGACTCATGGCCACAGTGCACATCCCTGTGGGACCCTGGGTGGGCGGTCTCCAAGGAAAAGCTGGGCCTGGAACAGAGTAAACCACCCCCACGAGGTGGCACCCGCAGGCCGTGGCAGTGCCACTGACATTCTCTGCAATTCTCTGGACACCCCTCCATCACAGGTTTCCAGCCTGACCCCACAGAGGAAGTGCCTGGGCCTGGCTGGCATTTCAGGGGACGAATTCACGCCTGGGTGCCCAGGTGCTGCACAGGTGCACTGGGTGCTGGCATTTGCGGTGTGTGTGAGGGCCCATTCCTTAACCACAGGCAGGCTGGACAGGCCTGGGGGGCTCAGGGTGCCCTCAGCTTGTGTGTTGATCACAGCTGTGCTGTTGCTCGTGACCTGAATGCAGTGAACGGTGAGGGCGTCCAGGGGTGACGGTGGAGTACGGGAGAGAATCCACACCGCCAGGGAGAGGTCCAGGTCCAGTCCCTCAAACGCCCCAGCCAGGTTGGCAAGGGGTCCCCACCCCCCACCACTCCGACTCCCAGTCGGGAACCGCTGCAGCTACACTCCCCGATAGCAACGTGCGGCGGGCTGTGCCGTCACCGCTGGCAGAGCTGCTCCCAGTGCGGGTCACGATGCCTCACCATGGGGGCCCCGCCAGACCCAGCCATTCCTGAGCAGGTGCTCACCAAGCAGGCAGTGCAGGGCTCCCCTCTGCGAGGCACAGGCCCCTCTGACCCCAGCAGTGGCCCCGGTCAGCACCTCTGGGACTGGGACATCAGTGTCCTAAGGGTTGAAGGGTTAGACCCCTAGGGGAAGGGCCCACCGCCCTCCTCAGAGGCCCTGGCTTAGGCCGCGTGGACACGTGACGGGGGCACCTACCATGTTCTCCATGGACTTGCTCGCAACTCCCACCAGAAGGCCAGCCAGGAAGGCGAGGTGCCGCAGCGCCATGCCAGGAGCGGATGCGCAAGGCCTGCAACAGTGAGGAGCGCGCAGAGCCAAAGACATGGGGTGGGGCCAAATAGAGATGTCGGCGGGGCGGGCTGAGGCAAGGAGGGCGGAGCCAAATGGAGATGAGTGGGGCTGTGGTGGGGAGGGCGGGGCCAAATGAAAGTGGGTGGTGCTGTGGCACAGAGGGTGGGGCTAAGTGGAGATGGGCGGGGCTGAGGCAGGGAGGGCGGGGCCAAATGGAAGTGGGTGGGGCTGAGGCACGGAGGGTGGGGCTAAGTGGAGATGGGGGGGGGCGGGGGCGGGGGGGGGGGGGCCAAATGGAGATGGGCGGGGCTGTGGTGAGGAGGGCGGGGCCAAATGGAAGTGGGTGGGGCTGTGGCAGAGGCAGATGGCCGAGTCAAATGGAGATGGGGCAGGGCCATGGCAGGGGTCCAGGGCCATGATGGAGAGGGCGGGGCCAAATGGAGGTGGGACGAAAGAGTGAGGGCTTGGGGCCTTTGGAGGCACGGGGTGGGGGGGGGGCGAGGTGTAGGCGGGGCCTTACCTGCCCCTCCAGGATGGGGGATACCGACATCAGCCCTTTGCCTGCCCTGGTGGTCAGGGGTTAGCTCTGGGAGCTCATGGGTTCAGCTGAGCCGTGCAGACCCCGGCCCAGTCCTGCAGATGAAGGCAGCAGGTGAGACTGTGGTCACTCGAGGGCAACCCATGTGGGCTGTGGCCTACGGTGCGGGGTCTGGGTCCAGTCTGGGCCCTCTATCTACACCCTTGCTGGTCCCTGGCTGTCCAGCAGAGCGTCCTGGAGGGGCCGTCCCTGGGCTGTGGGGGCCTTGGCAGGGCTGTCTCCGTGAGCATTTCCCCCGAGCTGGCCTGCTGGCCTCCTGCAGGTGAGAGTGCCTGGGATACAGGCCCTTGGCCTGGCCTTTGCTCAGGGAGCAAGCACGGAACTCAGTGGCCCAGGCTGCACGCAGTGGGCACCGGTCCTCCCGCACAAACCCCTCTCTCCTGCACTTGCCAGCCACAGGACCTGGCGCCATGGCCCTGCCTTCCTAAGTAAAGGGAGGAGACGCCTGCCAGGCGCACAAACCCTCAAGTGGTATCACTGCACTGGCTCAGGGGCCTCCCTGGCAAGTTACCCTGAGAGGGGCTGAGGCCGAGCCAGGCCTGTGGAGCTCCTCTTGCTGGCCTAGGCCAGGGGTCCTTGGACAAGGGCTGTGAGCAGCAGGGAGACTGAGGCCCTGGAGGACACAGATCCAATCCCTGCCACAGGGATGTTCCACTCTGTCACCCACTCCATGCTGGATTCAGGTCATGGCCTCACAAACTGACCAGGCTGCCTAGGTGTGAGCCTGCTGGAGGACTCTGGGAGGTGGGGGTGGTCGGAATTTTTGAACTCAGGAGTTGGAGACCAGCCTGGGCAACACGGCCAGACCCCGTTAAAGTTTACAAAAAGTTTAAAATTAGCTGGGCCTGGTAGCGGGAGCCTGAGGTCCCAGCGACTCAGGAGGCTGAGGTGGAAGGATCGCCTGAGCCCAGAGGTGGAGGCTGCAGTGAACCGAGACTGCACCACCGCACTCCAGCCTGTGCAAGGCGAACTCCATCTCAAAAAAAAAAAAACAAAGCATGCTCTTCTCTAATTCAGCTCCTCCTCTCTCTGATGTGAAATCCTTCAGATGGAACGTGTTAAAGTCACAGACATGCTGCTCGCCCCACCCACAGAGTGTGATCAAGTCTGCTTTCCCTTTTGTCCCTTTAACATTTGCCCAGCAGAGTCCATCTTCCTCTGCTTGGTGGAAAACTCCAGACATCACAGACCCTTCTGCTCCCTCTCTGGTTAAAGGGTGTCCTGAGTACCACAGTAAGTCACAAAACATCATTTTGATTCAGCAACCAGAAGACCAAGATTTCAACCAACACTTTCATCTGCTATTGAGTCAACTCTACAGAGGTGTACTTTACATACAATAAACCACATCCATGTCAGTACACAAGCAGGTGAGTCTGACCACCCCCTTGAAGCTGCCACCACAGCTGGGATGGCGCCTGGTCCCACGCAGCTACCAGCGCTCACTGCGGCCCCCAAAAGCCTGGGCTCCCAGCGCCCAGGAGTTGACGGGACTGCAGCCGTATCTTCTAGAGTCTTATACAAAGGGGCTACACACAGTGACCTTCAGATCCTTCCATGTTGTTTTATCTGCACTTTCTTCCTTTCCACAGCCGAAGGATTTTTCCACCGTGTGGCCAAACATCGCCACCATTACCCATCGCCTGCCGGTGGGTGCCTGGGCTGCTCCCAGTTCCTGGTGACTGGATGAAGCTGCGGCAGAGGCCCTGGCACATGTCTTCATGTGGACATCTGTCTTCATTTCTCTTGGGAGCAGAGTGGCTGGCCCACAGGAAGGTGCACATTTAACTTTCTGAGAAACTGTAGCCATCTTCCACGGGGGCTGTGCTGTTTGCCCTCCCACTGGCAGTGCGGGTGCACACAGGGTGTCGTGCATGTGCGGGATCTTTGCCCTCCCACTGGCAGTGCAGGTGCACGCAGGGTGCCGTGCATGTGCGGGATCTTTGCCCTCCCACTGGCAGTGCGGGTGCACGCTGGGTGTCGTGCACGTGCGGGAGTCTGTGTTGTTTGCATTTCCCCGAAGACTAACAATGGCATCTTTCCATGTGCTTATTAGCCACTTATACATCTTCTTTTCTGAAGTGTCTGCTCATATCTTCTGCCCATTTTGTTTAATCGGGTGGAGTTGTAACATACACTTTTTTTGGCGGGGTGGGGTGGGGTGGCGGATAGGGCCTCACTTTGTCACCCAGGCTGGAGTGCAGCGCCATCGTGGCTCACTGCAGCCTTGACCTCCGGGGCTCAGGCGATGCTCCTACCTCAGCCTCCCGAGCAGCTGAGACTACAGGTGCGCGTCACCACCGCGCTCGGCTAAAACACGTTCTTCGTCAGATTTATGTATATTGCAAATATTTTCTTCCATCCTGTGGTTTGTCTTACCATTTTTTTTCTTTTTTGAGACGGAGTCTCGCTCTGTCGCCCAGGCTGGAGTTCAGTGGTGCCATCTCCGACCACTGCCAGCTCCGCCTTCCGGGTTTACGCCATTCTCCTGCCTCAGCCTCCCGAGTAGCTGGGACCACAGGCGCCGCCACGCCCGGCTAGTTTTTTGTATTTTTAGTAGAGACGGGGTTTCCCCGTGTTAGCCAGGATGGTCTCGATCTCCTGACCTCGTGATCTGCCCGTCTCGGCCTCCCAAAGTGCTGGGATTACAGGTGTGAGCCACTGCATCCGGCCCCTGTCTTATCATTTTCCTTTTTTTTTTTTTTTTGAGACGGAGTCTCGCTCTGTCCCCGGGCTGGAGTGCAGTGGCCGGATCTCAGCTCACTGCAAGCTCCGCCTCCCGGGTTCACGCCATTCTCCTGCCTCAGCCTCCCGAGTAGCTGGGACTACAGGCGCCCGCCACCTCGCCCGGCTAGTTTTTTGTATTTCTTAATAGAGACGGGGTTTCACCGTGTTAGCCAGGATGGTCTCGATCTCCTGACCTTGTGATCCGCCCGTCTCGGCCTCCCAAAGTGCTGGGATTACAGGCTTGAGCCACCGTGGCCGGCCTGTCTTATCATTTTCTTATGGACATCTTCTGAAGTGCAAACATTTTTAATTTTAATGAAGGTTTTAATAAAATTGAATGCATCCATTTTTCCTTTTGTGGTTCTTGTTTTTTGTGTCCTAAGAAACCTCTGCCTTGACCTCGGTCACTAAGATTTACTGCTTTCTTCCAGAAGTGTTACGGTTTTAGTTTTTGCATTTTGAGTCACCTTTGTGTATGGTGAAATGCAGGTCAAACGTCATTTCTTTCCTTATATATAAACAGTTACTAAAAGACTTCTTTCCATGTGGAATTATGTTGATATCTTTATTGAAAATCAATGGACTATAGATGTGAGGTCTATTTCTGGGCTTTCTATTCGGTTCCACTCACCTGTGTGTCTCCTCTTCAGGGATACCGTGGCTGACTGGATTACTGACGCAGTAATTCGAACAGAAACTTTGAAATCGGCTCTGCTTTCCTTAATTGCTCTGGCAATTCTAGGTCAGATGTGTTTCCTATTTTAGACTCATTGTTTCAATTCCTACAAAAAAGCCTACTGTGATTTTGACGGGAGAGCTGAGGTGTGAACAGGATTGAGTCTTTTCATCAGGGACATGCTCTCTCTCTTCATCCCTCCACGTCTTCTTCAGTGTGTCTCAGCAGTGTTTATAGTTTTCAGTGAACAGGTCTTGTGTATCTTTTATCAAGGTAATTACTAAGTATTTTACTTTTTGTTATTACAAATGGAATGGAATTTCTGATTTCATTTTCCAATAGTTTGCTGCTACTATATAATGATAAAATTTTGCACATTAACCTTGATTTCTGGAATCTTGCCAAATTCACTTAATAGTTCTAGCAATTCTCTGTAGCTTTCTTAGGGTCCTCTACATAAATAATCATGTCATCTACAAATAAATACAGTTTTACTTCTTCCTTTCTAATCCTTGTGACTTCAATTTGCCTTTTTTCTTACCTTATCGCAGTGGCTGGGACTTTGAGTATAATGTTGGACAGAAGAGTGAGAATGGGTGTCATCCTTGTTCTTGATTTTAGGGATAAACTGCTCAATATTTCGGCATTAAAAGTACAATGTCTAGTGTCGGTTTGTCATAGATGTCTGTGTATCAGACTCAGGGAGTTTCCTTCTAGTCTTAGTTTGCTGAGGTTTATTTTAAAAAATCATAAAACAGGTATAAATGTTTCCAAATGTCTTTTCTGCACCTATTTCACTGTTCGTCCTTGCCTTCTTTATTCTAGTGACATGGTGGTAACAAAGATTGATTTATGAATCAAAACAACCTTGTATCACTGGGATAAACCATGCTTGGCCGAGGTGTGCTGCCCTCTTAGGCTATTGTTGGATTTCACCTGCCAATACCTTCTTAAGGATTTTTGCCTGTGTTCATGAAGGATAGTGGTCTATAATTTTTTTTTTAGATGTCTTTGTCAGGTTTTGGTATTGGGTTATATTGCCTCATAAAACCAGCTGGGAAATATGCCCTCCTTTTTTAAAGAGAGACAGGGTCTCACTCTGTTGCCAGGTGGAGTCTAGTGGTGCTGTCATAGCTCACTGCAGCCTTGAACTCCTGCAATCAAGGGATCCTCCCACCTCAGCCTCCCAAAGTGCTGGGGTTACAGGGAGGAGTCACAGCACCCATTCCCCCTCCTCTTTTATTTCCTGAAAGACTGTGTAAGAATATTGTGATTTCTTCTTTACATGTTGGCAAGAATTCACCAGGAAACCATGTATGTATGCCAGGAGTTTTCTCGGTAGGTAGGTTCTCTGGTAATGAATTCAATTTCCTGAACAGAAAGAGGGCCATGCAGATTTCCATCACTTTTGACCAGTTACATTCTTCCAAGAGTTTATCCATTGCATTGAAATTGCTACATTTACTGGCCTAAAATCGGTCATAATAGTCACCTAGTATTTTGAAACATGGTCTCGCTCTGTCACCCAGGCTGGAGCACAGTGGTGTGACCTCAGCTCACCACGGCCTCAGTCTCCCAGGCCCAGGTCATCCTCCCACCTCGGCCTCCCAAGTAGCTGGGAACACAGGCAAGTGCTGCCACACCTGGCTAATTTTTTGATTTTTTTTTTTGTAGGGACAGGGTCTCACTATGAAATAAAACTGAAGTACGATGTTGCCAGGGCTGGTCTTGAACTCCTGGGCTCAAACAATCCTCCTGCCTCGGTCTCCCAAAGTGCTGGGATTACAGGCATGAGCCACTGCGCCCGGCCTATCTTTCTATTTGTTTGCTTTTCAGACAGGTCTCTCTCTGTCGCCCAGGCTGGAGTGCAGTGGTGCGATCACAGCTCACTGCAGCCTCAACCTCCTGGGCTCAAGCGATCCTCCCACCTCAGCCTTCTGAGTAGCTGGGACTACAGGCTCGAGCCACCACGCCCAGCTCATTAAATTCTTTTTTTCTTTTTTCTTTTTTGTAGAGATGGGGTCTCCTTATGATTCCCAGCCTGGTCTCAAACTCCTGGGTTCAAGCAGTCCTCCCGCCTATGCCTCCCAAAGTGCTGGGATTACAGGTGTGACCCACCTCACCTGGCTCTCATTTCTTAAAATTGACCATTCTTGGTAGAGGTTTGTCAATCTTTCCAATCTTTTAGGGAAAAAATCAGCTTTTCATATTGTTAAGGTTTTCCATTTTTTCTTTCATGCTTGTGATGCCATTGATTTCTGTATTTTTCTTTATTTCCCTTTTTTAAATTTTTTTTAATTTTTTTTTTCAGACGGAGTCTCGCTTTGTCGCCCAGGCTGGAGTGCGGTGGCGCGATCTTGGCTCACTGCAAGCTCCGCCTCCCGGGTTCTCGCCATTCACCTGCCTCAGCCTCCGAGTAGCTGGGACTACAGGCGCCCGCCACCATGCCCGGCTAATTTCTTGTATTTTTAGTAGAAACGGGGTTTCACCGTGTCAGCCAGGAGGATGGTCTCGATCTCCTGACCTCGTGATCCGCCCGCCTCGGCCTCCCAAAGTGCTGGGATTACAGGCGTGAGCCACCACGCCCGGCCGCCTGGCCCCCTTTTTTGGCTTTGGGTTTCTTTCTTTTCCTAGCTTCCGGAAGTGAATCTCAGGTCTCTGCTTTCATGCCTTTACATGCACTTACAGCTGTAGAGTTCTAAGTACTGCTTCAGCTACACCAGCAATTCTGATGTTATATTTTCATTATCATTCAGTTGGAAATATATTTTCTTCTGTTTTTTCCCCACCCGAGTTGGAAATTTTTTTTTTTTTTAAACAGAGTCTCGCTCTGTCGCCCAGGCTGGAGTGCAGTAGTACAATCTCGGCTCACTGCAAGCTCCGCCTCTCGGGTTTTTAAGCAGTTCTCTGCCCCAGCCTCCCGAGTAGCTGGGATTACAAGTGTGTGCCACCACGCCCAGCTAATTTTTTGTATTTTTAGTAGAGATGGGGTTTCACCATGCTGGCCAGGCTGGTCTTGAACTCCTGACTTTGTGATCCACCCGCCTCAACCTCCCAAAGTGCTGGGATTACAGGTGTGAGACACCGCGCCTGGCCCCAGCCTGGAAATATTTTCTAATTTCCCATTTGAGTTCTTCTTTGACCCAGGGTTTATTCAAAAGTGGGTTCATTTCCAAACATTTGAGTTTTTCCTGTTTTATTTGTTGTTGATTTCTAATTTAATTCCTTTGTGCTCAGAAAGTGTACTTTGTATGATTCTTTTAAAATTGGTTGGAACTTGTTTTAGGACACAGCAGTTGGTCTGTGCTGGAAAATGTACCATGTGCGCTTTGGTTATTTACTATGTGTAACTTTTGGTTTTTGTTTTTTTTTGAGAAGAGTTTTGTTCTTCTTGCCCAGGCTGGAGTGCAATGGTGTGATCTCGGCCCACTGCAAGCTCCACCTCCTGGGTTCACGCCATTCTCCTGCCTTAGCCTCCCAAGTAGCTGGGATTACAGGTGCCCGTCACCACACCCAGCTAATTTTTGTGTTTTTAGTAGAGATGGGGTTTCACCATGTTGGCCAGGTCGGTCTTGAACTCCTGACCTCAGGTGATCCACCTGCCTCGGTCTCCCAAAGTGCCTGAATTACAAGCGTGAGCCACCACGTGCAGCCTGATATGTTACTATAAATACCACTTAAGTCAAGATGATGATAGCGTTATTCAGATCCTGCATGTCTTCAGATGTTTCTGGTCTACTGTTCTAAGAATTGGAGAGAGAGAGATGTTAAAATCTCCTCCTATGATTGTGGGATTGTCTATTTCTCCCTTTAATCCTGTTGGATTTGCTTCATGTATTTTGAGGCTCTGTTATTAGGCACATTCATAACTGATGTCTTCCCTTCCCTGCTTTCCCTCTGGTAACACTCTGTATCTTGAAACTGATTTCGTGTTACATAAATATAGCCACTCCAGGCTGGGTGCGGTGGCTCATGCCTGTAATCCCAGCAATATGGGAGGCCAAGGCAGGCGGGTAATTTGAGGTCAGGAGTTCGAGACCAGCCTGGCCAATGTGGTGAAACCCCATCTCTACTAAAAATACAATAATTAGCTGGGTAAAGTGGTGCGTGCCTGTTGTCCCAGCTCCTTGGCAGGCTGAGGTGGGAGAATCGCTTGAACTCAGGAAATGGAGGTAGCAGTGAGCCGAGATCATGCCATTGTACTCCAGCCTTGGAGACAGAGCGAGACTCCATCTCAAACAACAACAACAACAACAACAACAACAACAACAACAACAGCCACTCCAGCCTGATTATATATATACACATACACGTGTATATATGTGTGTATATGTATATATGTATATGTGTGTGTGTGTGTTTGTGGTTTTTGCAGTCACTTTCAGCCTACCTGTGTTTTTTATATTTAAAGTGTATCTTTTAGCTGGGTGTGATGGCACACGCCGCTAATCCCAGAGACTCTGTATCAAAAAAAAATTTTTTTTTTAAATCTCACAGACTCAGTCTATCAGTTCACGGTCTATCGGCCCAGGCTCTGTCGGCCCAGGCTCTGTCCGCCCAGGCTCTGTCGGCCCAGGCTCTGTCCGCTCAGGCTCTGTCGGCCCAGGGTCTGTCGGCCCAGGCTCTGTCGGCCCAGGCTCTGTCCGCCCAGGCTCTGTCGGCTCAGGCTGTGTCCGCTCAGGCTGTGTCGGCTCAGGTTCTGTCGGCCCAGGCTCTGTCCGCCCAGGCTCTGTAGGATCAGGCTCTGTCGGCCCAGGGTCTGTCAGCTCACGGGTTATCAATCAGCTCACAGTCTTGACAGTGCTGTGCTGTGTGTGATCTGTTATTTTTCTCTGGCTGCTTTCAAGATTTTAAAAGTTAATCTTTAGTTTTTAATCGTTTTGGGGCTGGGCATGGTGGCTCACACCTGTAATCCCAGCACTTTGGGAGGCCAAAGCAGGTGGATCACCTGAGGTCAGGAGTTCGAGACTAGCCTGGCCAACAAGGAGAAACCCCATTATCTACTAAAAATACAAAAATTAATTGGGTGTGGTGGTGTGGGCCTGTAGTCCCAGCTACACGGAAGGCTGAGGCAGGAGAATCACTTGAACCGGGAGGTGGAGGTTGCAGTGAGCCGAGATCACACCACTGCACTCCAGCCTGGGCGACGAGAGCAAAACTCCATCTCAAAAAAAAAAAAAAAAAAAAAAAAAATTTTGAAGTGATGGGTCCAGGTATGGTTTTATTCACATTTATACTGTTTGAGATTCTTAAAACTATAAACTTATGTCTTTCACCAAATTTGAAAGTTTCTGGTTACTGTTTCTTCAAGTATTTCTTCTGTCAGCTGTGCCTCTCCTCTCCTGGACTTCTGTAATTACCTGCATGTTAAGACATGTCCATATCTCCCTACAGGTCCCTGAAGTGTTAGACATTTCATCGATATTGCCCTACAGGTCCCTGAGGCTCTGTTCATGGTTTTGTTTTGTTTTTTTCCTCCAATCACTTCCACCCTCTCTCTCTCTTTTTTTTTTTTTTCACAGATTGGACAATTTCTATTCCTCTGTCTTTGAGGACTCTGCCTATTTTCTCTGTTATTTCTCTTCTGTTATATTCATTTGGTGAATTTTAAAATTTCAGATCTTGGTTGGGTGCAGTGGCTCACACCTGTAATCTCAGCACTTTGGAAGGCTGAGGCAGGTGGATCACCTGATGTCAGGAGTTTGAGACAAGCCTGGCCAACATAGTGAACCCCCTCTCTACTTAAAAAAAAAAAAAAATCGCCGGCCGTGGTGGCAAGTGCCTGTAGTCCCAGCTACTCAGGAAGCTGAGGCAGGAGAATCACTTGAACCCGGGAGGCGGAAGTTGCAGTGAGCCGAGATCACACCACTGCACTCCAGCCTGGGTGACAGAGTAAGACCTTGTCTCAAAAAAAAAAAAAATAAAATAAATAAATAAATAAATAAATAAATAAAATAAACAAAATAAAATTTCAGATCTTGGTTTTTTTGTTTGTTGTTGTTTTTGTTTTTGAGACAGTTTCGCTCTTGTCCCCAGGCTGGAGTGCAGTGGCACAGTCTCGGCTCACTGCAACCTCCGCCTCCTGGGCTCAAGCGATTCTTTGCCTCCGCCTCCCAACGTGCTGGGATTACAGGTGTGAGCTACCACGCCCAGCCAGATCTTGTATTTGTTTAACCTAAAATTCCCATTTGGCTCATTTAAACATGTTTCCTCTGCTGAGATTTCCGGCACTTTGTTCATTCTGCATGCATTTCCCCTTTCTTCACTGAGCACAGTCCCTAAGCCTGCTCCAAAGTGCTTTTCTGATGACCCCAGCAGCTAGGTCAGGGCACGATTCATATCTGTCGTCTTTCCCTTCGAGAAGGGCGCACGTTTTCCCGGCTCTTCATATGTTAGTTTGAACTGCATCCCACCCATTGCAAACGTCACATTGTGGAGACACCGGATTCTGAGATACTCCTCTGAAGAGAATCCATGTTTCTACTTAGCAGGCAATTAATTTCATTAGATTCCAACTGCAAACGCTGTCACACCTGCGGTGAGCAGTGGCTCAGGTCACTGCATGGCACGGGGTGCATGCAGGGGTCAGGGGTTTGCCAGAAACGAGTGGCATCTACACACAGGACTCCTCCTCTCTGAGTCCTTCTGGGGCTTCTACTCTCATTTTCGAGTGGCTGTGGGTGCCTCGCTCCTTCCCCTGCCTGCTCCTCGTACTTTCTTTTTTGTTTGTTTGTTTTTCGGAGACACATTCTGCCTTGTTGCCCGGGCAGGAATGCAGTGGCGGCGATCCTCTCACCCCGGCCTCCTGAATAGTTGGGAATCAGGTAATGTTCTAGTCTTTTGTAGACACTGTTTTGCCCAGGCTGGTCCTGAACACCTGGCCTCAAGTAATTCTCCCGTCTCAGCCTCCCAAAATCCTGAGATTACAGGAGTGGGCTGCCCAGCCAGATAGTAGACTTTTTACTTTTTTTTTTTTTTTTTTTTTTTGAGACGGAGTCTCGCTGTGTCGCCCAGGGTGGAGTGCGGTGGCGCGATCTCGGCTCACTGCAAGCTCCGCCTCCCGGGTTCACGCCATTCTCCCGCCTCAGCCTCCGAGTAGCTGGGACTACAGGCGCCCGCCACCTCGCCCAGCTAGTTTTTTGTATTTTTAGTAGAGACGGGGTTTCACCATGTTAGCCAGGATGGTCTCGATCTCCTGACCTCGTGATCCACCCGCCTCGGCCTCCCAAAGTGCTGGGATTACAGGCTTGAGCCACCGCACCCGGCCTACTTTTTTTTTTTTTTTGAGACAGAGTCTCGCTCTGTCACCCAGGCTGGAGGGCAGTGGCAAGATCTCAGCTCACTGAAGCCTCTGCCTCCCAGGCTCACGCGATTCTCCGGCCTCGGCCTCATGAGTAGCTGGGATTACAGGAGCCCGCCACCACGCCTGGCTAATGTTTTGTATTTTTAGTAGAGACGGGGTTTCACCATGTTGGCCAGGCTGGTCTCCAACTCCTGACCTCACGATCCGCCTGCCTCAGTCTCCTGAAGTGTTGGGATTACAGGCATGAGCCACTGCGCCAGGCCGAGATAGCAGACTTTCTGTCAGTGCGTTAGTCACCTCACACTATCATGTGGGGACTGTGGCTCTCCTCAGGGCAAAGATGCAAAAACAGGAAACTGTGCTGGCTGCTTCCTTCAAGTCTAAACTTGCCTCCAAAATTTGCCCCTCTCCACAGCCCTCAGGGAGCTGTTTCTCATACTCTGTCCAGGGTTATAGTTGCGCCATGGCAGGGTCACTCTGTTAGAAGTTTATTCTTTCACACTGGAAGAAGAACCCCATCCTATGGCTTTCTGTATCCAGAAACCAAAAGTTTCCAGACGGTGGGCACTGGTGTTGCTTCCCAGGGGCTCAGCTCTGGGCAGTAACAAGCCTGCGGTCTGGACATGGTGGCTCACACCTGGAATATCAGCTGCCTGGGAGGCTGATGCGAGGGGACTGCTTCAGGCCAGGAGTTCGAAGCCACAGTGCAGGTGCATTCAAGCTGGTCGAGCCAGGAATGCACCTGCACTCCATCCTGCGCAACAGAGTGAGGCCCTGTCTCAAAGGAGACAAAAAAGCTTTGGCAGCACAGAACGTGGAGAGCACGGGCTGAAAGGACGAGTCTCTTTGTGCTACAGATCCTGGGTCTCCAAGGGATGCAAACCTGTTCACTGTCCGACAACAGCAGCAATCAACACTTACAGAGCACCTGCCACGTGCCAGACCCCACGCAAAGGGATCTGTCTTCACTAATGTCAACGATGCCTCTTATCGCCCCACTTTAAAGATAAGGAAAAAGACTTGAACAAGACCACACGGTGAGTAGGCGGCACGGATAGGCCCAGGCCAGGCCCTCTGACTGCAGAATAAACTGGTGTCTGACAGTTTTCAACTGCAACGTTCAGCAAATATGTTCAGCATGTCTGGCCAACTACCGTAAAATTGTATAGAAATTCTCAATTTAAGAAGTAAAGGCCAGGAGCAGTGGCTCACACTTGGAATTCCAGCACTTTGGAAGGCTGAGGCTGGAGGATCAGAGGCAGGAGTTTTGAGACCAGCCTGGGCAACACGGCGAAACCCTTACAGAAGTCAGCCAGACGCTGGCGCTCGCCTGTGATCCCAGCTACCCGGGAGGGAGGTGGGAGGATCGCTGGAGTCCAGGAGGTTGAGGCTGTAGTGAGCCATCATCGCGCCACCACACCCCAGCCTGGATGACAGAGCAAGACATCTCAAAAAAAAAAGTAAACGCATTGGATTTAAAAAATAAATAAACCCTTAATATTAGACTATTAACTAAAGTAAAAATAATAAGTGTGGGCCGGGCACGGTGGCTCATGCCTGTAATCCCAGCATTTTGGAAGGCTGAGGTGGGCGGATCACGAGGTAGGGAGATCAAGACCATCCTGGCTAACACGGTGAAACCCCGTCTCTACTAAAAATACAAAAAAAAAAAAAAAAAAAAATTAGCTGGGCGTGGTGGTGGGCGCCTGTACTCCCAGTTACTTGGGAGGCTGAGGCAGGACGATGGCATGAACCCAGGAAGATGGAGGTTGCAGTGAGCCGAGATCACACCACTGCACTCCAGCCTGGGTGACACAGCAAGACTCCATCTCAAAATAAATAAATAAAATAAAATAAATAATAATAGTAAGTGTGTTGTAGAATTTTCCAGCATACCTAGAAGTGAAATGTATGCCGACGAGAGCACAGAGTGTAACTGGAGTCTGTTCGCTAAGGTTCTGTGAAGCACAGGAATATTTTTAAAGATGGATTACAGTAAGCTAAACGTGCATATTTAATCTCCAGAGGAACCACTTAAAAAACAACACAAAGAGGCAGAACTAAAAAGTCAGCAGAAGAGATAAAATTGGATTAAAAAACACAATTCACCTACAAAAAAGGAAGGAAAAAGGAGGAGCAGGGAAAAGTAGGTGGAAAAATAAAATCGAACATAAAGATGGGGGATTCCAACCCAAACACTCTAATATCGGCATTAAATACAAATGGCTAAATCTTCAATTAAAAAGTATCAATTAACGTCACTAACTATTAGGGAAATGCAAACCAAAACCAAAATGAAATACTATTCCATACCCATGAGAATGGCTATTACCAAAAAAACAGAAATAAATGTTGGCGAAAGCATGCGGAGAGAATGGAACCCTTGTGCACACTGCTGAGAATATAAAATGGTGTGAAAAACGGTATGTCAGTTTCTCAAAAACTAAACACACACACAGAATTAAACACAGAATTACTCTATGACCCAGGTACTTTACTTGTGGGTCTACACCCCAAAGAACTGAAAACCAGGACTCCAAGAGATGTTTGTACAACCATGTCTTAGCAGCACTGTTCACCACAGCCACCACATCTGCAGCATGGCCCACCACGGCCACCACGTCTGCAGCATGGCCCACCACGGCCACCACGCCTGCAGCATGGTCCACCACGGCCACCACGTCTGCAGCATGGGCCACCACGGCCACCACGCCTGCAGCAGCATTGTTCACCACAGCCAAAAGGTGGGAGCAAGTGTCCACCCACAGATGAATGGATAAACCAAACGTGGTCTATACACACAGTGGAATATTCTATAGTCCTGAAAAGAAACTTTGGATGCATGCTACAACAAGGATGAACCTTGAAAACACTATGCTAAGTGAAAGCAGCTCATCACAATAGGAGAAATACCATATGATTCTACTCATGAGGTTCCCAGGGTCGTCCGTCAAATTCATGGAGACAGAAAAGACAATGGTGGTTACCAGGGGCTGGGGGCAGGGAGGAACGCAGAGTTGGTGTTTAATGGGAACAGTTTCCTTTCCTTTCTTCCTTTTTAAAATGTCTTTCTTTCTTCCTTTTAGAGACAGAGGTTTGCTGTTGCCCAGGCTGGAGTGCAGTGGTGCGATCGCAGCTCACTGCCATCTTGAACTCCTGGGCTCAAGCAACTCTCCCGCCTCAGCCTCCCAAGTAGCTAGGACTACATGCCTGCCACCACATCTGGCTAATTTTATTTTTATTTTTCAGTAAAAAGGGTGCCTTGCTGTTTCCCAGGCTGGTCTTGAACTCCTGGGCCCAAGCGCTCCTCTCTCCTGCGTGTCTTAATGCATGTGCACTGGATAAACACGCGTGTAACGTAGGACCCATGTTCACTGAGAGGTGAGACATTTACATGTAAGACAATGAGGCCCTGTATGGCCAAAGGTGAGGCGGGGCCTGGAAGTCACGCCAGTCACGTCCTCCGTGGACCTTCAGAACCAGTCCGTGGTCGGCGGTGTCTTACCAGGAGGAAGTTACGGACAGTGATGCTGTAGTTATGGCCGGGAAACAGGGAGTCAGTTAGCGCCTGGCAACGAGCCATCACTGTTTCCATTCCGCTCATCTCAGGCCAGTGCCTGCTTAACTGCTAGAGAAAAGGAACTGGAGCCTCATTCTTTAAGTGTGTGTATCGGGGTGTGTGTGTTATTTAATCCTTGCCTGGCACAGCCTTAAGTCCTGATTATAACTTGGCGTCTTATTGCCACAGTCTGTCAGTCTTGTGATCACCACTTTAACACTAATGCTGGTCAGTTGTGTCCAAATCGAGTATAACCAGGTGTGTCCAACTTCCCATCCTTTTATGGCCGGAAATTCAATTTTGAAGGTTTCTCTGGGGTCCCCTTGGCCAAGAGGGAGCTCGTTCAGTCGGCTGGGACTTACGATTTTATTCTTAGTTTACAACATCAGTAATACAATG
This sequence comes from Theropithecus gelada, assembly GCF_003255815.1. Lineage (NCBI taxonomy): Eukaryota > Metazoa > Chordata > Mammalia > Primates > Cercopithecidae > Theropithecus > Theropithecus gelada. Next base: position 30,112,792 of record NC_037668.1, read on the forward strand.
AACAGGCAAATCAAACAATGGGAGATATTCACAGTACACGCACCAGACAAAAGCCCTGTATATGGAATATATAAAGGACTTTCACAACCTGGTCCTCAAAAATTGGGCAAAAGACGTCCTCGGACACTCAGAAAACGTGTGCGAATGGCAACAGGTGAGTGGAGTACCCGACACGGGTGAGCATCGGGGAAATGCAAACTAAAGCCTCTGCCACCAAACGGCACTCGGCCCCTCCACTGTGGCGACACATGGAACCACTGGGGCTTCCACACCTGGGATGCCGCCTCCCCCGGGCACGTTCCCAAGAAAAACACCACCTGCCCACCAAACGTGCACAAAAATAGGCCCAAGGTCTTCAGACGCTGGAAACCCACCCCAGCGCCCTCAGAGACCACGAGCCTGCAACAGCGCGTCCCACAGCAGCTCCTCGTGCAGCGTCTCAGAGGAAACTCCAAAACGGTTCTCTGTGTGAACCGTGGCAGACGCAAAACCGCCCACACATGTGACTCCTAACACTCAGAGTCAGCGCTCTGGTCCTGCGCGGCAGGCAGGCACTGGAACAGCCTGCGAGGCGGCCTCCGCGGGTCTCAGGCAGAGTCTCCATCACGACAGGAGTCTGGGTTACGCAGGTGAATCCTTTGTCAAAACAAGTTAACTGGACACAAGCTCTGTGTGTTTCACTGCATATAAATTATGCCTCAGTAACTAAATAAATGCATTTTCTATTTTGAAAATCTCATTGGAGCCACAAAGCTACATAATGGGGTGAAAATTTCTACAAGTCAATGTAAAAGTTAGTGAGAATTTAAATTGTGCTATACACTGTTTCACCACCCTTATTTTTCCTTAGAAGAACTGGTTTCAGGGCAGGTGTGGTGACTCCGGCCTGTAATCCCAGCATTCTGGGAGGCCGAGGTGGGAGGATCGCTTGAGCCCAGGAGTTCAAGACCAGCCTGGAAGTGAGATCTCATCTCTACCAAAAAAAAAAAATAGCTGGGCTTGGTGGCACATACCCGTGGTCCCAGCTATTTGGGAGGCTGAGGTGAAAGCCTCTCTTGAGCCCCGGAGGTCAAGGCTACAGTGAGCCACGATGGCACCACTGCACTCTACCTAACCCCTTCTCAACAACAAAAAAGAATTCGTTTCAATGAAAAAATGATGGCTCAGGTCACTGTGATTTTAAATAAGTATCATCTTGCAAAACCACCCTGTAAAAGCAACCACCGGCTGGGGCAGCGGGTAGACCACACCCACGCTCACCGTAACGCCAGCCTCCCGGCAGCAGTCACTGAACAGGGAGGCGGGAGGGCCCGCTGGCGGGCTTCTCACGCTGCCGAACCCCGGTAAACACAGCCCCAAGGGCCGGCTGGAGCTTCCGCTGCACCGTGTAGCTAATGCTGGTCATCTTCATAGCAAGCAAAGGAAGCCAACGTGAAACGTAGCTTTAAGGGCCCAGTGAGAACTGTCTGGGAGCCTTAAACGCAGGCCTCTCTATCTAAAGATCCCCTCTCCTGCTTTGATAGAAACAAATACCGCGAACCCCTTGATGGGCTGTGAAGGAGACATCCCCCTTTGTTGACGTGCACGGTAGACGCTGCCCACCTACCCCTGGGCTCAGCACACCCGAGTCGGGCTGTTGCCGTAGGTGGAGCAGGGCAGGATCGGGCCCACCCCCCACCAGGAAGGTCAGGCCAGCATCAGGTGATGGTCAGGTGGCTGTTAACTGTCTCTCTAAAAGAACTGGTCGCAGCCAGCACCAGGGAAAGGCAGCTCCCAATAGCTAGAAAACACCCGAAACCGGTAGCGTGTGCACTGAGAGGCAAAATGGCAGCATGTAACTGGTCTATGACCTTCCAGGGACGTTTGAGAGGCAAAGGAAGAACGCCTCAGGTGAGCATGAGCACTACTCCAGTGAACACACGGCGCATGCTCCCTCCCTCCAGGGACCACATGGCGCATGCTCCCTCCCGCAGGGCGCACACGGCGCTCCCTCCAGCAGGGCACACACGGCGCATGCTCCCTCCCTCCAGGGACCACATCGCGCATGCTCCCTCCCTCCAGGGACCACATGGCGCATGCTCCCTCCAGCAGGGCACACACGGCGCATGCTCCCCTCCCTCCAGGGACCACACCGCGCATGCTCCCTCCCTCCAGGGACCACACCGCGCATGCTCCCTCCCTCCAGGGCCCACACCGTGCATGCTCCCTCCCTCCAGGGCCCACACCGCGCATGCTCCCTCTCTCCCTCCAGGGACCACATGGCGCATGCTCCTTCCGGCAGGGCGCACACGACGCATTCTCCCTCCGGCAGGGCGCACACGGCGCATGCTCCCTCCAGCAGGGCGCACACGGCGCATGCTCCCTCCCTCCAGTGACCACACCGCGCATGCTCCCTCCCACCAGTGACCACACCGCGCATGCTCCTTCCCTGCAGGGACCACACCGCGCATGCTCCCTCCCTCCAGGGACCACACGGCGCATGCTCCCTCCCGCAGGGCGCACACGGCGCATGCTCCCTTCCACCAGGTAACACAAAGCGCATGCTCCCTCCCACCAGTGAACACAAGGCGCATGCTCCTTCCCTCCAGGGACCACACCGCGCATGCTCCCTCCCTCCCTCCAGGAACCACACGGCGCATGCTCCCTCCCGCAGGGCGCACACTACGCATTCTCCCTCCAGCAGGGCACACACGGCGCATGCTCCCTCCCTCCAGTGAACACACGACGCATGCTCCCTCCCTCCAGTGAACACACCGCGCATGCTCCCGCCCACGTGCAGCAGGCTGCTGCGTGGGTGGACAACCCACCCTGAGGAAGGCTCAGGGAAGAAGGGGTGCAAGACCCTAGACGCCTGCCAGCGTATAAAACCCCAAGTCAAAAGGTGAAACCGTGCACCTGATCTCTCACAGTGCCAGCCTGGCCCTCTTCCAAGGGTACTTCCTTTCATTCCTGCTCTAAAGCTTCAACTTTCACTCCTGTTCTAAAACTTGCCTCAGTCTCTCCTTCTGCCTCATGTCCTTCCACCAAATTTTTTCTTCTGAAGCGGCGAGATTTGAGGCCGCTGCTGACATACTTTGGTGCCGCGACTCAGATACATTCTGCAGGTAACAGAGCTCTGCGGGCTCACCTGAGCTCCATGCTCCATCTCAGCACACACAATCCTCAGCCGGAGTGGTGAGAAGCGGTAGCTCTTTCTTTTCTTTGTGAAACAGGCTGGAGTGCATCGTTGTGATCTCGGCTCACTGCAGTCTCCACCTCTGGGGCTCAAGTGATCCTCCTGCCTCAGTCCCTCGAGTAGCTGGGACTGTTAGTGGCAGAACATATCCCACTTCTGACACCAAAGCACGTTAGCAGCAGTGAATCTCAATTCTTCCCTCCTCCGAAGAAAGAATTTGAGCGGCAGGAGGCAGAAGAGACCCAGGCAGTTTTACAGCAGGAGCAACAGTTTATGAAGAAGCTTTCGAGCAGGAATGAAAGGAAGTAAAGCACCCTTGGAAGAGGGCCAGGCGGGGGACCTGAGAGATCAAGTGCGTGGTTTGACCTTTGACTTCGGGTCTTCTACTGGCAGGCTTCCGGGGTGTGTTACTTCTCCCAGTTCTTCCCTCGGGGTAGGCCATCCTCACGCACGGCTGCCAGCACTTGGGAGGAAGTATGCGCAGAGTTTACTGGAGTTGTGCCCCCGCTCCCTCTAGGCCTTCTCTTCTGAGACGGAGTCTCGCTCTGTCACCCAGACTGCAGTGCAATGGCGCGATCTCGGCTCACTGCAACCTACCCCTCCCGGGTTCAAGCAATTCCCTCCTGCCTTAGTCTCCCGAATAGCTGGGACTACAGGCGCAGGCCACCACGCCCAGCTAATTTTTGTATTTTTATTAGAGACGGGGTTTCACCATATTGGCCAGACTGGTCTCGAACTCCTCGCCTCGTGACCCGCCCACCACCACCCTCCCCGGCCTCCCAAAGTGCTGGGATTACAGGTGTGAGCCACCACGCCCGGCCAAGGCCACCTTCACTGACCAGCCAAATGTCCCTGGTAGAGAGGCCCTCTTCTGCCCTGCTCATGTCTGACTAGCAACCTACTTTAACGGGCCACAGGCGCTTGCCACCATGCCTGGATAATATTTTGTATTTTTTATAGCGACGGGGTCTCCCTATGTTGCACAGGCTGGTCTCAAGTGATCTCACACCCCAGCACCTACAGCTGTTCTTTAAATGAGCTACCCAATAAGTCAAAGCTAAGGTGGAGAGCAGCGGCAAGGCAGGGAGGGGCTGGGAGGTATCTCGGGTTCCCGGGATGCTGCCCGTGGACCCCAGCGCTGAAGTAACTGCGCGTGGAGACACCTGCCTGACCGGCTTTTAGGAGGAGTACTGGGGGCAGGATGTGTGTGTGTCAGGAAAAGAACGTTTCTGTATAATTCATAAACATATACGTTAAAAACAACGTGGCCATGACGCATCCTGGCTGAACGCAAACGGGGAACGGAAACCTGAGTAATTGGGCTCATCACTGAACATCCCGGGCGGCTGCCCCTACTCCGGGGCTCGGAACTGGCACCCTCTGCGAGGACCAGGGTTTCCCAGGTTAAGCCATCAGGAAACGGGAAGACGCCTAAGAATGATACAATGGACTCTGGAGGAAAGGGTGGGAGGGGGCGAAGAATAAAAAACTACAAATAGGTTGCAGTTTGTACTGCTCGGGTGATGGGTTCACCAAAATCTCTCACAAATCACCACTAAAAAGCTTACCCATGTAACCAAACCACCTGAGCAGTAACCTACGGAAAAATAAAAGAGGAAGACGCAGCTCTGCCTTCTCTGCACACTGTGGTAATACTAAGAAAAACGAAAACCAGAAACAGGGTGCCAAGTTTGACATCCTGAAATTTAACAGGACGAGGGGGGTAAGAATTCAGTCACAAAGTAGTTTCCCAGGGAAGAAGCCGCGTTTGCTTTGAAACGTGGTAACAAATGCACCCGAACACCTGGGCTTAAATTACACCCAAACTCAAACATCGACTCGCTGCCACCGCAACGACGCGCTCCTGAAAAACTGCCCCCCCACTAGCCCTCGGCTACTGCAGGTGACAAACGGACAAAAACAAATCCCAAAGCCTCGCGGGAAAAAGACCCAAATCGTGGCCGACTTCTAGGACACCGGGGACCGCCGGGGCCCCCACTCCCGGCTGCGGGGAAGGAGAGGCGAGCGCGCCCCCTTTCTTCTCCCGGGGGCCCGTCCTGTCCCCTCCCCAGGGACCCCTTCCCCTGTCCCGGGAGCCCCTCCCCTCCCCAGGGACCCCCTCCCCGCCCCTCCCTGGGCTCCCCCTTCCCTCCTCAGACGCCCCTTCCCCTCCCCAGGCGTCCCGCTCGGCCTGGGCGCCTCTCCCCAACAGGACGCGGCCAGGCTTGCTGGGAGGCGACGACGAGGACGCGGGCCCAGGCGTGGACGGCTTCTCCGCGCGCTGAACGATGGGGGACGTGCAGGGGGCGTCCCTCGGGCCGGGCCGGGGCCGCCGACCTTTGTCTGCCTCTCGCGCTCCCTGCGCCGACCCAGCCGCCCAGACGGACCCCGGCGCCCCCACCCGCTGCCTTCACGCCCGCCCCCAGCCCCTCACTCACCCGGGCGGCCTCCGAGTTTCTCTTTCGTACACCCCGCCCTCAGGCGGCGGCGCCGCGCCCCCTGGGACTTGTAGTCTTTCTTCCGCCCCGGCCCCGGCGCCAGGCCCCGCAGCTCCCACAGAAAACTACAACTCCCGGAGGCCCGCGCGAGAGCCGCCCTCGCCCGGTGGTACCGTCGCGCGAGGCCGTGGGTGGGGTGCCGGGGCGGGGCGCGGAGCGCCCTGGGAAATGTAGTCCTGGAAGACCCGGCGTACGATTCGGGCCACCCCCCGATAGGGAGGGACTACATTCCCCAGGATTCCTCGCGCGCCGGCTGCTTGGCGTTGCCGGGAGACGGGGCGGGGCGTCGTCGGGGTCTCCCGGGCGACCGCCCAAGAGTCGGCGTCCTTAGTGTTCCGCAGGTTTAGGCGGAGGCGGAGCGTTTGGGGGCGGCCGGGGCGGTGGCTTCGGCTTCGGCTTCGGCTTCGGCTTCGTCTGCACCAGGTTTGGCCGCGGGCGCGCGGAGCCCCCGCCCTCCAGACCCACGGAGCGCCCCGAGCGCCTCGCGAGCCGCTGCCAAATGCGCCCGAGGTCCGCGGCCGGCGCCTGTGCTGGGACCTCGGCTGCCGGGGTCGGAGAGCGGCGGGAGAGACCCCGGCTCGGGTGCGGGGCTAGGACGGCTGGGACCCGGAGGGCTCCCGGGGCTCCGCATCTCGGACGGGCCAGGGCCTTGCGGCCTCAGGACGCTCCCCCGTGAGTCTCGGCTGTCCCGGGGTCCGGGTGGCGTCGCTGCCGCACAGGCCGGGCGCGTGGGTTTCTCCGGGACTCTGCCTCTGAGCCACCCTCGGAGGAAAAGGACCGCTCTGTGCGTCCCGCGGCTCTCGCAGCTTTCGGCGAACACCTTTAAAGGAGCTCCCCGAAGGAACTGGGGGCGTCCGTCCGCTCATCAGAGGCTTGGGTCCTGTCGATGTCCCCGGGCCCTCTCCTGGCTGGGCCAGCGCACAGGGTTGGGGGGCGCTGCAGGTGTCCCGGGGCCCCCAACCTCCCCAGACCCCCCAACCCCCTAGGACCCCCCCAGATCCCCCAACCCCTCAGACCCCCCAAACCCCCAGACCCTCCAGCTCCCTTGGCTCCCGGGAGCTCCTAGGCCCGTCCTGCGTGCTCTCTGGGGTTGTTCCCCTTTGGTGGACGCCGCTTCCGGATTCCCTCCCAAGTTTAAATGCCAGAGATTTCAATGGAAATAAAGCTCCCATCTTAACAGCGTGAGGATGTTTTCTAAACAGGAGTATTGGGGACAGGTGGGGAAGCCACGCTTGTATCTTCTCTTTAGAAGGACAGTGTTCGTCTGAGGGTCCATCCCAGGGTTCCCTCGGGGCCTCTGTGGAGGAGTTGATGCCACCAGTGCCTCTGGCCGTGGGACGCCTGGGCGTGGGCGCCCAGCACTAGGGCTTCGCTGACAGCTGCGGGGTTTCCGGCCATGCGCCCGCGGATGTGCAGCTTCTGTGTGTCGGCCCCATTAAGAGGAACCTGTCCTGGGCGACGTTTGAGGACCACGGGGAGGACACAGTCGCGGTCCCCTTCTCGGAGTCGAGTCTGTGCCACGGGCTCTTGTCGTCTGCGGCACCTCATCATGGAGCTGAGCCAGTGTTTCCACTTCCTTTTTGTGTGTGTGTGTTTGAGACAGGGTGTCACGCTGTCACCCAGGCTGGATGCAGTGGTGTGATCGAGGCTCACTGCAGCCCGGACCTCCTGGGCTCAAGTGATCCTCCACCTCAGCCTCCAGAGTAGTTGGGACCACGGGTGTTTGCCACCATGCCTGGCACATATTTCTTTATTTTTTGTAGAGACGAGTCTGTTTTGCCCAGGCTGGTCACAAACTCCTGGGCTCAAGCAGTCCTCCCGCCTGGCCCTCCCAAAGTGCTGAGATTACAGGCGTGAGCCACCATGCCTGGCGTCCACTTTCTTGACTATTTCCTGAAGACCAGCGTTTCCCAGCTCATTTCACAGGTGCAGAAGCTGCTGTGTCAGTTTCAAGTCCCTACCCCTTGGCTTGGCCTGGGACTGTGACCCTGGGTGACCACGTCCTTATGCTGGAGCTTGGTGCACGAGCGTCCCCGCCCCTTGTTCCATCACTCACGGTGGTCTGCACCTCTCCACACGTTGGCCCCTGTCAGGGGGAAGAGGGCAAAGCCCTGGGGCTGCGGGAAGCTGTGCAGTGCACGGGCGTGTGTGCCTTGGGCCTGGGCTGCAGGCCCCAACAGGGCCCGCCCTGCACCTGCTGAACTGTGCTCTGAGACCGGCACCCACCCGACCTCTGGGAGCAGAGCCCCTACAGGCCTGGGCCAACCTGACAGCAGCTGCCTGGGCACTGGGCAGTCCCTCGTCTGCCAGGTGGGCAGTGGATAGCTAGTCCTCTCCCTGGGGAAGGGAGATGAGGCCACACGAGACGTCCCTGGAGTCTCCTAAGGAACCCCACAGGGTGCACGTTCCCGAGAACATGAAAGGGTGCAGGATTCCAGTAGGCCAGGTGGAAACGTAAGGACATCTTAGGGTCGCATCAAGTTGAACGACAATCTCTAGACTAAAACAGAAAGGACGTTTACTACCCTAAGGGCCGCTTGGGCTGAATCCCATACTCAGGTTATAGTGGGGATGCTAGGTCTGAAGGCCACAGGGAAGCATCATAAGTCGCAGGTGCCCGCAGATCACACCAGAGACCCCACAGATGTCTTGGGGCTGAGGGCACCCACCTCTGCCGACTGGGCTGTTTGTGTCCCTGAACGGGAGTTTCCTCCCTGGAGATTTCAAATTCGGTATGGGAAGGTTGGGGAATTAAGTTGTGCACTAGTATTTTTTGTATTAAAATATAACCTATTTTATGTTTGTAATGTGTGGGGTTTTGTAGGGGCGGGTATGTTTTTGAGATGAGGACTTGCTCTGTCGTCCAGGCAGGAGTGTGGCGGTGCCATCATAGCTTGCTGCAGCCTCGACCTCCCGGGCTCAAGGATCCTCCTCCTGCCTTGGGACCACAGGTGTGAGCTGCCGTGCCCAGCCCAGCATTCATAGTGCTGAAGAGAACTTGTCCTGAGAGAGGGGCGGCTTTGCTGCTGAATCATCGTTCAAATGAGGAAATTATTTAGGCTCTGTAGTTGAAGTGGAATCTTACTACATTTATGTAGGGTCTTGAAAAACTTAAGAGATTTTAGGAATAAACTATACTTTTAATGAGTCTGGAGGTATATCAGTGATTTAGTGGGGAAGATTTTGTTAATTCAAAGTGTTTGCAAAGGAATTAGAACATACGCATTTGTAAATACAGTGTGCAATGTTGGCTAGTGGGCTGTGAATTCAGAGCACCAGGAGATGCCACCATCTGTCCAGATGACCAGGATTTGACAGCCACAGCTGGTCCCTCATGCACTGCTGGGGGTGTGGAGTGGTGCGGCCCCTAGAGAGCCCTTGGCAGTTCCTTAAAAATTGGAACATGCAGGTGCTGTGGAAGGCAGCAGTGGCATTCTGGGGCGTCCATCGCAGAGAAATAAATACTTCACACACTCGCTGGCAGCTTCATTTTAGTAGTTCCACACCTGAAACAACGCTCTCCCCCCAGGTGGGTGGTGAGCCCACCCCGTGCAGACAGCCTGAGGAGCAAGCACCGTGAAGAGGCCAGGATCCGGCTGGGCGCGGTGGCTCACACCTGGAATCCCAGCACCGTGAGGGCCGAAGCGGGCGGATCACTTGAAGTCAGGAGTTTGAGACAGGCCTGGCGACCATGGTGAAACCACGTCTCCATTAAAAATACAAAAATTAGCCGGGTGTGGTGACACACACCTGTAATTCCAGTTACTCAGGAGGCTGAGGCATGAGAATCACTTGAACCCAGGAGACAGAGGTTGCAGTGAACCGAGATCACGCCACTGCACTCCAGCTTGGGCCACAGAACGAGACTCCATCTTCAAAAAAAAACAGGAAAAAAAAAGGAGGCAGCATCCGTATGTAGGCAACCCGCACAACTTCAAGGGCGTTGGCTGGTGAGAAAACCCTGCCTCCAAAGGGTGCATGTTTGGTGATTCCACGGTCTACCATTCCCTCTTAAACATTTTTTTAAGCAGAGACAGCCTTGCTGTGTTGACCGGGCTGGCCTGGAACTCCCTGGCTCGACCTGCCTGCCTCTCGCTGTGCCTGGTTTGACAGCTCTTAAAGGGTAAAACGGTGGAGCTGGATCACAGATCACGGAGGTGAGCAGGGGTGGGGCGGGCGCCACAGGGGTCCGGAAGGTTGGACCACTCACGTGGGCCCGGATGCCTCCTGGTCGTGACACTGCCTTCCTGTTCTGCTGTTCTGCTGGGGAAAGCAGGGTTGGGGTCGGGGGTCCCTGAGCTCCTCGGCCCTGACTGGGCTTGACGGTCTTTTGGCCTTGACTTTGTCCTCTATTCTAGAACATGGCTGTTTGGACAAAGAGTTCAAAACCCCTAGAAGATGCCAGGCGCAGTGGCTCATGCCTGTAATCCCAGCACTTTGGGAGGCTGAGCAGGCGGATCACCTGAGGTCAGGAGTTCGAGACCAGCCTGGTGAAACCCCGTCTCTACTAAAAAATACAAAAATTAGCCAGGCATGGTGGCGGGCATCTGTAATCCCAGCTACTCGGGAGGCAGAGGCAGAAGAATCTCTTGAACCCGGGAGGTGGAGGTTGCAGTGAGCCGAGATCACACCACTGCACTACAGCCTGGGTGACAGAGCAAGACTTTGTCTCAAAAAAAAACAAAACAACCCCTAAGAGATGACTTCGGAAAGAGGGGAAACTGAGGTGGAGCTCCCAGCCATGCCAAACAGCAGCTCCTCCTGAGGGCTCCCGGGGACCTCAGCAAGGCTCGGTTTTGGGGGCCTCAGTGGGGCTCGGTTTTGGAGGCCTCGGTGGGGTGCGGTTTCTGTTGCGTCACCTCTTTGCGGTCCCTGGGGTTGGTGTACCAAAGCTTGCTGGCTTCCTGTTGCACTGGGACCCCAATTATCCACAGGCCATTCCCAGAAGGGCTGCTCTTCCCAGCAGGCTGGGCTGTGCCTCCCTGATGGGGGGTGTTCTTCAGCTCATGGGGAAGGGGCTTGGCCCCCACACAGCTATACCAGGATGTGTGTGGATGAGGGAGGCTCAGAACTGCAGCTGGGTGCCCCATACCCCTGGCAGTGCGGAATCATGGCACCTTGTCCACCCCTCCCCCCACACTGACATGGAGGGCCCAGAGGCCTCCCTGCCCAAGGGAGGAGCAGGTGGAGGTGTGAGCAGGCAGAGGTGTGAGCAGGCGGAGGTGTGAGCAGGTGGAGGTGTGAGCAGGTGTGAGTGGGCAGAGGTGTGAGCGGGCGGAGGTGTGAGCAGGTGGAGGTGTGAGCAGGTGTGAGTGGGCAGAGGTGTGAGCGGGCGGAGGTGTTAGCAGGTGGAGGTGTGAGCAGGTGTGAGTGGGCAGAGGTGTGAGCGGGCGGAGGTGTTAGCAGGTGGAGGTGTTAGCAGATGGAGGTGTGAGCGGGTGGAGGTGTGAGCAGGTGTGAGCGGGCGGAGATGTGAGCGGGGGGAGGTGTGAGTGGGTGGAGGTGTGAGTGGGCGGAGGTGTGAGCAGGCGGAGGTGTGAGTGGAGGTGTGAGTGGGCGGAGGTGTGAGCAGGTGGAGGTGTTAGAGCTTTCAAACAGGCAGGTGGAGGTGTGAGCAGGCAGAGGTGTGAGCAGGCGGAGGTGTGAGCAGGCAGAGGTGTGAGCAAGTGGAGGTGTGAGCGGGTGGAGGTGTTAGCGCTTCCAAACAGGCAGGTGGAGGTGTGAGCAGGTGTGAGCGGGCAGAGGTGTGAGCGGGCAGAGGTGTTAGCAGGTGTGAGCAGGCGGAGGTGTGAGCAGAGGTGTGAGCGGGCAGAGGTGTGAGCAGGTGGAGGTGTGAGCAGGTGGAGGTGTTAGCGCTTCCAAACAGGCAGGTGGAGGTGTGAGCAGGCAGAAGTGTGAGCAGGCAGAGGTGTGAGCAAGCGGAGGTGTGAGCAGGTGGAGGTGTGAGCGGGTGGAGGTGTGAGCAGGTGTGAGCGGGCGGAGGTGTGAGCGGGTGGAGGTGTTAGCAGGTGGAGATGTGAGCGGACGGAGGTGTGAGTGGGTGGAGGTGTGAGCAGGTGGAGGTGTGAGCGGGCGGAGGTGTTAGCAGGTGGAGATGTGAGCGGGCGGAGGTGTGAGCGGGCGGAGGTGTGAGCAGAGATGTGAGCACTTCCAAACAGGCAGGTGCTGGGGGAGGCTCAATTATCAGCACACAGTTAATCCCCTAATTAGAGGAGGCAAGTGCTGTTCCCGGCCCTACCTCCTCCCCAGCCAGACTGCTGCCCTGCAACGAGGCCAAAGCCTCCTGGTCTGCGGCAGTAGACCCTGTGTTCTCCTGCGCAGGACAGGGCTGTGGCCACCCCAGCCCCTCTTGGTGCCCATGCTACCTCTCCCCCTGTTGCCCCCTGGAATTCCCCCCCTGCCTCATCTGGGACTCCTGCCCCTACAGCAGCCACAGCAGGTCCAGGGGTGAGGCCAGCCCCACGTGGTGCCCGCTCTGTGGGTGGGGAGGGGCCTTCCTTGCTCTGGGCAGAGGGGTGCCGGCCCTGAGGTCCTGGAGCCTCCCAGGCTGAGCTGCTGGCCCTGATGCTCGCTGGGCTCTTGGCTGATGGATGACCAGGAGACGTGGAGACCAGCGGGCGGGGCTGTGGCTGCTCCCTCCTCGGAGCTTCAGGAACCCTCCGTGTGGGTGGGCATCTCCTCCCCAGAAACTGTCCTGCACTCGCTAAAGCGCCTCCAGCGGCTGTGAGACAGCCTTGTCCTCGCCAGGGCTCAGATGACCATGGTTGCAGCTGCCTTTGGAGCTCGGCTGCCCGGCTGAGCAGGTGGCTGGGCCTCTGTCTGGCCATGGCCTCCGTGGGACCCCGCCCTCCGCCCTCCCCTGTGGCCTCAGTGGGCCTGGCACCCGGGCAGAGACTCTTGGGTTGGGTCATGGGGCCCTGGGAGCACAGGCTGGGGCATCCGCGGACCCTGGTCTCCCCAGTGCCAGGTCCCTGAGCCCGCCTGCAGGTGGCATCCCTCCTCCGAGGGTGCCGGGCCCGACCTGGGCACTGCACCGGCATTGCCGTCCCAGCTGCTCCGACTCCTGTCCGGGAAGTCTGGCAGTGTGGCTGGGACCTTCCTCAGGAGACCCCAAGCAGGGGTTCTCGGGATCTGGGGGATCCCCGGAGCTGATGGGAGGCAGCCCCGCCGGGCTGGGTGGGTGGCAGAGGGTCCCCGCCTCGGCCTGTGAGGCCAGCTCCCTTGGAAGTGAAGCTAAGGCCCCTCGAAGCTCAGACCCCAGCCGTGCTCCTCACACCCCCAATGGCCCCCCGTGCCTCATGCCCCCCCCTTCCTATTGCCGGCCACTGAGCGAGATGGGGACGTCTTCCCGTGCCCATGGCACCTCCCTCTGGTGCCAACTTCTACCTCCTGAATCAAAGGGGGCCCCTCGCCCGCGGGGAGGTGAGGCCTGTGACCAACACCCTTGGGGCCATCGTGGGGCAGCCACCCCGGCCTCGAACCCCAGACACCCACCTGGGGCCCCATCCACCAGCCCCTCTGCCCCACGGGGTTCTCTATGCACCAAAGTCCTGCATCCACACAGGAAACCCTGGTTCACCGTAGGGACGCCAGTCACTCAGACTCGGGCCAGAGCTTTGGTTGTGCAAGGATGCAGTTTAAATATGATATAAACGGTGAAATAACTGCCAGACACGGAGCTGTGTCTGTGAAGATGAAGAGGAACGCTTTGAGGAGTGGCGTGAGGACAAGCCCCACACTTCTGGGGTTGCTGTTGGCCTCAGCTCTGCAGCCTCGGCACAGCCTTCTCTGCAATTGCTCTCCTGGCCCCGCAGGGCCGTGTGCGCCCGCGTGTGCGGGCTAAAACAAAATGCAGATGAAGCTAAATGCAGATCAAGCTAAAACAAAATGCAGATCTTCTCAAGACTGCTCTACATCATTCCATGAACCCGCCACCAGTGCCAGCAAACCCACGGATGGGATGCAGCAGCTTCCAGGAAAACAGCAACACCAAACCCACCCGGTTAGGGTCCTGGCCGCGGCCGCTCTACATCCGGGGCCTCCGGCAGGCAGCGCTTGCTGGTCCCCCGCGCAAGCCCCTCTCCTGTGGACAAAGGCAGAAGTGGGGACGGTGCTCTCCAGATGAGGCTGAAAAGGCTGCGTCCTGTGTGCTCCGCCTGGAATGGCTCGCCCTGGATACCAGCCTTAGCCAGTGAGCAGCACAGGAGCAAGTACGGAAGCTCATGCCACACACACCTGAGCACACACCTGCACACACCTGCACACACTCCTGCACACACACCTGAGCATACACCTGCACACACCTGCACACACCTGCACACACACCTGCACACACTCCTGCACACACACCTGAGCATACACCTGCACACACCTGCACACACCTGAGCACACACCTGTGCACACTCCTGCACACACACCTGAGCATACACCTGCACACACCTGCGCACACACCTCAGCACACTCCTGCAAACACACCTGTGCACACACCTGCACACACCTGTGCACACACCTGAGAACACTCCTGCACATGCACCTGAGCACACACTTGAGCACACACCTGCATGCACACCTGCACTCACACCTGAGCACACACCTAAGCACACACCTGCGTGCACTCCTGAGCACACACCTGTGCACACACCTACACACACACCTGTGCACACACCTGCACACACACCTGAGCACACTCCTGCACACACCTGTGCACACTCCTGCATGCACACTTGAGCACACACCTGCGTGCACACCTGAGCGCACACCTGCACATACAGCTGAGCAGACTCCTGCACACACCTGTGCACACACCTGAGCACACACCTGCACACACACCTGAGCACACACCTGAGCACACTCCTGCACACACCTGAGCACACTTCTGCACACACACCTGAGCACACTCCTGAGCACACTCCTGAGCACACGCCTGCACACACACCTGAGCACACGCCTGCACACACACCTGAGCACACACCTGTGCACTCCTGCACACACCTGAGCACACTCCTGCACACACCTGAGCACACTCCTGAGCACACTCCTGAGCATACACCTGAGCACACACCTGAGCACATGCCTGCACACACACCTGAGCACACACCTGTGCACACGCCTGCACACACACCTGAGCACACACCTGAGCACACACCTGTGCACATTCCTGCACACATACCTGAACACACACCTATGCATACACACACCCTGCAGTTGAGCTCTGACAAACCACAGCCCTGTCCACATCACAATTGTGCCTCCTGCTATGTCCACAGGTCTGAGTTCCTGAGCCCCGGAAGCAAACGTGATAAGCGTCTATGTTCCAGCCACTGCGTGTGGGGTCACTCGTTAAAAGGCAGCACCTAACTCATGCAGGAAACCATGTGAATTCCGGGCGTTGTTGGGGCCTCCTCCTGCACGGAGTCTGCTCGCTGCTTGGGGCTGCCACAGGCGAGGGGTTGCTGCCTCTGAGACCTCACATTCTCAGGTTCCCTCGGCCTCTGTACTGTTGGAAACTGCAGCCCCGTGGGCACTGGCAGGGCAGGCACCGCAGGTTCTCTTTGGAAGGAGCCTCACAGGCTGAGGGTGCGGCCCTTCACCACCCACTGCCCCACCCAGGGGGTGACTGCCTCGCATCAGCTCCGGGGTCTCCATGTTCTCCAAACCCCGAGAACCCCTTGGCCTTGTAGAGTTTATGTGAGTCAGGAGCTCAGTGCTGGAAGATGCGTCCAGGTCAGGCAGAGACCCCTGGTCCAGCCTCCCCCTCGCTTGCTGTTGGCCTGGGCCACGGTGCTGCTGCAGGCTCTTCGGACTTTAGGCTCATTTAATGCCTGACCCTGAGCAGCAAGCACCACCCTGCGCAAACATTTATTTGACAAATAAGGGCTCACCAGGACGAAGGCCATGGAAGGCTTTCCCCAGGGCGGCCCCTGAGCGGCCATGGAGGCCGAGGAGTCTGTCCACTTGGCAGAGGCAGGATGGATGTGGGGAAAGGGGGGCCTCCGACTGTGGGTCCCCAGCTCAGTTTGGGGATGGTGGGAGCCCTGGCTGCTGGAGCCTGGCTTGTGTGGCACAGGACAGTCCCTGTGCCTGCTCTCTCTGTTCTGATATGAGACGATAGGGAAGGCCATGGTGCTGGGGGAGCTCCCGGCTCCCGGGGCTGTGGCACAGAAAGACACCCCAGGGTGGCACTCAGACAGCGAGGTGGCCTTTTGACCCCGCAGGGAAGTGCTTGGTCTCAGGGCCCAGCACAGCAGCCCGCCCCCATCACAGGAGTGGGCCCCGGAGCTCAGAGGACCGGGACGGGGACAGGAGCTCAGAGGAGTGGGGTGGGGACAAGGGAGGGTGTGTGTCTGCCTCGAGGCCTGGGACCCAGAGGAGCTCAGAGGACCATGGCGGAGACAGGAGCTCAGAGGAGTGGGGTGGGGACAAGGGAGGGTGTGTGTCTGCCTCGAGGCGTCTCCTCCAGGCCTTCCTCTCCTTCAAAGGGACTGCAGCAACCAAGGTGTGGCCTGCAGGGGTGGACTCTGAGGCCAGCAGGGGCCCGTCCCACACCTCGCCTAAGCTCCACTCTTCCCCGACCACAGTGGCTGGTGGGACCGGCTGAGCTGCGCAGGGATGGACACCCTTGGGGTCAGCCTCAGGGGTTAACCCTCAGCATCCTCTCAGGCCAGGACTCCAGTAAAGATGTTTCCTCCCCAGGCCCTCAAGTTGCCCCAGGGCAAGGAGCTGGTGGCCCAGGCTCCGTGCAGGAAGACTCCTGTGTCCTCTGTCCTCCTCCAACACACCCTGGGAGTCCCAGGCAAGCACGGTTTCCTAGGCTGGGGCACCCCATCCAGACCTCTGCCCTCTGTGCCCTTCATGCTGGGCTTGGGGTGGAGTGCACCTGGAGGGGACCCATCCCCAGTCCACCTTGTTCCAGAGACCTGAGCCCTCAGGAAGCCCAGGAGAACAGCTCGGGAGAGCGGACCCTGCTCCCACAGGAGAGGGGAGCCGTCCCAGAGCCGCTTTGGACCCAGAGAGGTGTGAGGTGCAGCCTTTCCGCCCTGCCAGGAAGTGTAAACCCTGCTTTGGATCCCAGGGAGTTGGTGCCCCCCCGCCAGATGTCCGCAGCTTCTCCCCGATGGGGAGCTGTCCATCTGTGAGGTCAGACCTGGGCTGCGGGCTTGGCCACTGCTGGACGCCAGCGAGGTCTGCCAGCCCCTCCGACTTTTCTTGCTCTTTTCTCTCTGCTTTTCCGAGGCCAGCTTTCCGCGAGGAACTTACTTGAAAATGGAGCCCCGGCATTCCTGTGTGCATGGACACTAAACCCAAGGCCAGCTCCTCTCTCAGAGCAGAAGTTAAAAATTATTCAATGCAAAATTCCTGGGCTGTGGAGCAGCAGTGGTTGTACCAGGCAAAGGTTTCCGCCGCCTTCTGCCGTCCGGGCCAAGATAAGACCGTGAGGGCACTCGGGGGAGTCCGCGCCTGGCCCATACTGCCCTCCGCTGTCCTGGGACCAGGCCCACACTGTCCTCCGCCCTCCCAGGACCAGGTAGGACTGAGGCTCTGTGGGTCTGACCCGCAGCGTCTGGAGGTTTTGTCTCAAGGGCTGGTGGCTTCTGATGAGCCGAAAGCTCCCCCACTCACAACCCCACAAAGCTTTTCTTCCGGGACCAGCCCCTCCCCGGTCGCCTGGCCGAGACCCAGCCCTCAGGGGCCTCCATGGTGTGCTGGGGAGGACCTGGGGGTCCCGCTGGTGAGCCCAGGGCTCGGTCGTGGCAGGCAGAGCCTGCAGGGAGCGCGAGGCCTCAGAAGAGGAAGGTTTCAGCCAGGAGCGCCTTCCCCAGGGCTGGCGGCCTCTGCTATTGGCTGGGGGGTGTTGAGGGTCGGCTGGGGCTTGCGGGGCTCTGCTGGCCAGATGGGCCGAGCCTGGTGTCCCACAGCCTGATCGTAGCTGCCTGGAGGGGGCCACAGGGTGACCATGTGTGCCCTGGGAGAAGGTGGGGTCTTGGGTCCCCGTGATGATTATGGGTGTTTGGGGTTCCTGTAGGAAAAGATGGCTGTGAAGGCCCCGGAGTTCCCAGGGGGCCTGTAAATGACCCAGCCAGGGGGCCCTCGGAGGGGGAGAGAGACTGAGAAGCTCTGATTTACATTTCCTGGCAGAGAGCTCTTGCAGGGAAACCAGATTTATTCCAGTTGACAGGGCGAGGTGCATGGGCACTGGGAACAACTGGGTGGGGGCACAGCCTCCTCTGTCCCGGCCAAAATCCAGTCCTGCAGAGATTTGGAGCTCAGAGTGTCAGGGCGGCCTGTGAGGCACACATTGAGTGAGGCACCAACTTGCCTTTAACCTCAGACATGGAGAGGCTCCCACGGTACTGGGCCATGTGCGGCCACGCGACACAGGGACGGAATGCTGTGGCCGTGGTGGGGGAGCTGCAGACCGCGTGGCCCTTGGCTGGGAAAATCCAGGGAAACAGGCACTGTTACGGATGAGCGTCGGCCGCCAGAGCGAGAGGAAGTGGAAGAGGTGAAAAGGCCGATTATCATAGAAGAGTTAGGAAAATCGATCAAAGATGGCCCCTTGAGAACAGATAAGTTCACAGCTGTGACTTTTGGTAACCTTTATATTTTAAAAACGATTCCCAGGCCTCGGAGGATAGAGCTCACACCAGCCTAATTTGTTATTGCCTTTTCTATCAAAGTTATGCTTGTGGTCGTGTGCGGTGGCTCACACCTGTAACCCAGCACGTGGGAGGCCAAGGCGGGCAGATCATTTGAGGTCAAGAGTTCAAGACAAGCCTGGTCAACACGATGAAACCCCGTCTCTACTAAAAATACAAAAAAAAATAGCTGGATATGGTGGCAGGCACCCATAATCCCAGCTACTCCGGAGGCTGAGGCAGGAGAATCGCTTGCACCTGGAAGGCAGAGGTTGCAGTGAGCTCAGAACGCACCACTGCCCTCCAGCCTGGGCAACAGAGCGAGACTCTGTCTTAAAAAAAAAAAAAAAAAGGTAAGCCTATAGGTTGCTTGAGAGTCAAACACTTCTGCAAGGCTTGGGCACACGTGACCTTCTGGCCGCACCGAGACCACCAGCTCCATGTGCTGGGAGGCTCCTGCGTTTACTTCCAGTGCCGCCATCAAACGGCAGCTACTCAGCACTGTTTGGAAGGGGCTGTTTGCCGCCCTCCCGCCTCTCACTCCGCCGTCACCCGCTGCGCCTGGGATCTGGTCTCCGCCTCTCACTCCGCCGTCGCCCGCTGCGCCTGGGGTCTGGTCTCCGCGGTCACTCTGTTGGGCACCGGGGACTGGCTTGGTGCCAGGTCCCCCATGGCCGCCTGTTCTCACACGAACTCTGAGCTGTTTCCCTGAAGTTAATAATCGCCTTCGTTTTCTTCTTGCTTAGCTTTCTCTGAACTCATTACTAATTCAGCCTCAGACTCTCCCCCATGACTTAAATTCCAGCACGCCAGGTATTTCTGAGGGGCCTCCTGGAGCCTCCTGCCCTGCCCAGTGCTGGTCAGCTCCCTCGGGCCTGGGGCAGGGCTGGTGTCTTGTGAGCTTCGTGGTCCACGTCCCAAAGTCACATTGCTTCTCCCCTGGGTGGGGTTTTCCTGGGCCCCACGCCTCCCCTTTCTTGTCTACTCAGTGTTTTGGTGGAACAAGCTCCTCGCAACTCCCTGTGAGGGGGCACAGGGCGGGCCCCCCCACAAGGCCTTTGCTTCCCTGCGAGTTAAGAAAGCCTCCCCGCAGGGTTCCCGGCGCCCGAGGCTGCTGTGGGTCCGGTGACGGTTTCCCAACCCCGGGTCCTTGGTCTGGAACCTATTTCTGTGGGTGTTTTGCTGAAAGTTTTTGGGGCCTTCTTTTTGTCTCCGTTCTCTGCCGTCCCGTGAAGGTGGACCTTTGTGTGGGTCTGTTTTCATCTTTCACCGGGTCCTCAGCGGCTCTTTTTCCGTTTGGAAATGCCTGACCTTCGGCTCCAGGAAATGTTCTTGGATTACAATTTTTAAACGATTTTGCTCTTTCTCTTTTCTTCTTGTCGTTGCTTTCTCTTTCTCTGGTGAATATCGTTGCGATTTGGAGCAGGTCCTCTAATCCCCTTTTCTGTCCCATTTTCTTTGGCTTTTCACCTCACATTTGGGGAACGTCCCGGCTCCATCTCCTCCGGTGCTTTTCGTTTCTGTCCTCGGAGTCTTTCTTTTTTTTTTGAGACGGAGTCTCGCTCTGTCGCCCAGGCTGGAGTGAGTGGCGCGATCTCGGCTCACTGCAAGCTCCGCCTCCCGGGTTCACACCATTCTCCTGCCTCAGCCTCCCGAGTAGCTGGGACTACAGGCGCCCGCCACCTCGCCCGGCTAGTTTTTTGTATTTTTTTTTTCCAGTAGAGACGGGGTTTCACCGTGTTCGCCAGGATGGTCTCGATCTCCTGACCTTGTGATCCACCCGCCTCAGCCTCCCAAAGTGCTGGGATTACAGGCTTGAGCCACCGCGCCCGGCCCCTCAGAGTCATTCTTGTCGCATCCTCATTGTTTTCCGTGGCCACGTGTTTTCGCTCATCTCTTCGAGGACATTCCTAATAGTTTGTGCCTCTTCCTCTCAAGGCTTCCTCTCCTTGCACAGACGGTCTGGAGAAAAACCCGCATTTCTGTCCGTCACAACAACCACATTTAACTTAAAACAGGAAGAGAGCAAAATATTCCACAGGCAAAGTCAGGGGACTATTTTAATGAGAGAGACAAATGGTTGAAATCAACGCTGCACTCTGAGCCCTTACAAACCGTCGTGAAGAACTCCACAGAACGGTGGGGGCAGCCCCAGTGAGGACATCAGGAAGCAAAGCCCACGTCATCAGACACAAGGCCAGACCCCTCACCACCAGGGAAGCGGAGTCACAGGCACGCGGCCGTCTGCGCCCAGGGTCAGGGCACCGGAGGCAGAGCCTGAGACAGGGGTCCCTGTGCAGGGCAGAGGGCAAGGTTGTGGGGGCCTCTCAGGGGAGGGCCGAGGGGTAGGACCCGACAGCAGAGGGATCCCACTCCTGCCTGAGACCCGCCGCCATCACTTCCGTGAGCCCTGGGCATTGGGCATTGGGCGTTGGGGCTGGGCGCCTGCTGGGAGGGCCTCGTCCGAGGTGGGGTGTCACCTGGGATGTGTCTGCTAGCAAATGGGAGAAAGACCAGGGCGGCTGCCAGGGTCGATGTCGGGGAACCTGCGGCCCTGAGCCCGTGTGTGGAGGGAAGCCCTTTGTCCGGGGAGGCACATGGCTGCCTTGGCCCCTGGATGCTTGCAGGGGATCTATACAGGGTTGTCAGATATGACAAGGGTGCCCAGGGCCGAGGAGGGTGCCCGTGTGGCCTCCTACAACCCGTACGGGAAGCTGGTGAACGCCCTCCCTCAGGGCTGGCTGGGTGCGTCTGGGGTTGTCCCAGCTCCGGCTGCCGGAACAAAATACCCAGCCCGGGGACTTAAGCAACCGAAACGTGTTTTCTCACAGCCTCAGAGAGGGAGGGGCAGGTCTGGTGTCCCAGGGTTGCTGGGCTGGTTCTGGGTAGGCCTCTCCCGCTGCGTCCTCGCAGGCGGCCTCTGCGCACGTCCGTCCCGTGTCCCTTTGTCCTAACCTCCTTCTGCCACTAGGACACCAGTGGGACCCGGCCAGGGCTCATCCTCACAGCCACTTCCCACATACTGCCCTGTCTCATAGCCCCTTCTCCACATACGCTCGCGTTGTGGGTACTGGGAGTTTGGATTCTAACCATGAACTCTGGGGGGCACAACCTGCCAGAGAGGTCACTGCGTAGCCCCGGGGACCTCGTAATGCCTGATCCCTAAAAACCCCAGGAAGAGCAGAGTTCTGCTGCGTGTTCCGCGTGAGAGCCGACTTTTAGGAGCAAGCAGGAAACATGGAGAAAGACCAGGAGCCGGGGGGAGCTACAGGTGGAGGAGAAAACTGCACCGAGCGTGGTGGGGAGGGCGGGTCACACCCACCCTGGGAAGGTCGCTTGGGTTTACGTGGAGATGTTGTTTCGGGGTGGCGGGGCCTCGGTGTCCAGCATCCCTGGTACGTCCCTCCTGGTGGGGTCCTGCCAAGGATGACTCTCCGGCTGGGTGGGCATTGCAGCCTCCATGCTCGGGGTCTGGCATGGGGGGCTCCAGTGGCCGCACCCCTTGCCCTGCACCCTGCCTGCCGCTGCCTGCCCGGCCTCCTCGGCAGACGCTGGGCTCTGACTCCAGTGTCAGGCGGAGGCTGGGCCGGGGCCAGGATGACTCCTCCTGGGGTTTAATGTTTCACTTCCTCCCTGCTGAGTGACCCCACACGGGCCCTGGCCCTGCTCTGCGGCCTCCCAGCCTCCCTTCCACCGGGTCGGGGCTCTGGGGTCAGATCTGAGTCCCGGGTCTGCCGGGACGGGCTGTTTTCTGGAGTCTGGCGGGGAGGTGGTTGATGCGGGGAAGGAAAGTTCCCAGGACGCAGATTTTGTTTTCCTTTCCTGGACAAGGGCGGCTGCTCATGCTTCCGTGCTCAGCTTCCCTCCCAAGTGCAAGAAAACCTAGTGATTTTCTGTCTGTCCTAAGAAATACAGGCCTCTGGCCGGGCGTGGTGGCTCAGGCCTGTAATCCCAGCAGCACTTTGGGAGGCCGAGGCGGGCAGATCACCTGAGGTCAGGAGTTCGAGACCGGCCTGGCCCATCTCTACTAAAAATACAAAAATTAGCCGTGTGTGGTGGCGGGCACCTGCAATCCCAACTACTGGGGAGGCTGAGGCAGGAGAATCACTTGAACCTTGGAGGCGGAGCTTGCAGTGAGCCGAGATTGTACTACTGCACTCCAGCCCGGGCGACAGAGCGAGACTCCGTCTCAAAAAAAAAAAAAAAAAGAAAGAAAGGAGAAAAATACAGGCCTCAGGTAACTAGTGCTGTCAAAACAACCCCTCATGGCAAAATCCCTCACGCCCCCTCCCACACGCCCACGTCTGCTTTCTGCCCCGCCCCAAACCATTCACCACCTCACCCCTGCCACCCCGATTCCACTCTCAAAACTCAGAACAGGTCTCCAGCACTTCCCTCCCTAAACCGTTCTGTGCTGTCCTGGGAGCGCTAGTGACATCCGGTTCCCCCAGGGACCAGAGGGGCTGCCTCAGGGCGGGAGGGGTCTCCGGCAGGCCTGGCACAGGGTGGCTGTCCCTACACCCAAACCCTGCATACAGCCCTGCAACACGGGGAGGCTGAGGCCTAGCAGGGCCCTGGGCGTATCTGCCAGCTCCTCGGGGTCCACTGTCCTGCTGAGGTGCCCGCAGGAGCCTCAGTGGGCTGGGCACCAGCCCTTTTCAGCGTTCCGCCGAACAGCTGCCCCCGGGAGGCACCTGTGTTTGCGCATTTGGAGGTCAGTGGGGGTCCGTGCAGGCACAGAGCCCCACAGTAGCAGTGGCCCTGTGGGGAGGCTTTGGGGACAGTGGCCTGGGGCTGACTGAAGCAAAACCAGAGCCTTGTCTGGTCACCCCTTCCCGACGGGCACATCCCACAGCGTCTGACATCTGAGGCTGCAGCCCTCTCAGGAGGGGGACACCGTGAGGGGCATGGCTTCCTCGCCAGGCTCCCTGGGGGCTGGGCAGGGATGGCTGGCTTCCCGGAGGCCTTCCAGAGTCACAGACCCGTGGGGTTGCTGCCGACCTCGTCCGCAGCATCAAAGGGCTTGGATCTCCATGTAGCCACCAAGACCTCCACTCCTGGAGACCCCGCCCATGATCCCACCTCCCCAGGCAGACATCTCGGCTGCAGCCGTTGACCGTCCCCCGGGGTCACCGTCCCCTCCCTGCCCCGATGCTCTGACCACCCGGGGGCTTCTCCCGTGTCCTTTGGGCCTTCGGGAGACCCCACTCCACCTCGGGGGCCTGCATACAGGGTCTTGCCACCTCCCTCCCCAGGGAGGGGCCTGGGAGAGTCTGGAATGGGAGGGTCCCAGGCAGTGGGGGCCCTCAGGGTAGGGGCCTGATCTGTGCCTTTGGGCACAAACTCCCTCGGCGTAAATGTCACCAGAAAGGAGTCCCGATCCAGACTCCAAGAGAGGGCTCTTGGACCTCGAGCAAGAAACAGTTCCGGCAAGTCCACTGAGTCAAGTGAAAGCAGATTTAATAAGAAAGTACAGGAATAAGAGAAGGGCTGCCCCGTAGGCTGAGCAGCGGCCTGGGCTGCTCCATCGAGAACACACTGTTGTTTCTTGATATGTGCTAACCATGCTGTGGATTATTCCGGAGTTTTCCAGGAAAGGGGCAGGCAATTCCCAGAACTGAGGGTTCCTTCCTCTTTTAGACCATCTGGGATAAAGTCCTGGCGTTGCCATGGCGACTGTAAACTGTCCTGGTGCTGGTGGGCGTGTCTCTCTCATGCTAATGTATTATAATCAGTGCATAATAGCAGTGGGGACGGCCACCTTGGTTTTGGTGGGCTTGGGCCAGCTTCTTTACTGCATCCTGTGTATCAGTGGGGTCTTTGTGACCGATCTCGTGCCAACCTCCTATCTCATCCTGTGACTGAGGACGCCTGACTGCATGCGAACGCGGCCCAGCCGGGCTCAGCCTCATTTTACCCAGGCTCTGCGCAAGACGGAGTTGCTCTGGTTCGAAGGCCTCTGACATAAATACCCCAACGAGGCTGGTCTCATGCTGCCAGGGCAGCTGGTGAATGTGGGTGGGCAGGGGCCACTGCCGCAGCTCCCGTGGGCAAGGCTGAGGGTGAGGGGCTCCCGAGCGTTCCACATTCTCCTCGCACTGCTGGAGGCACGGGTGTCTCCCATCCCAACACACCTCATTCTGTCCACAGCTCACCTGTGTGGACGCCGCACGTGGCTTCTGGAAATTCTGCTTTTGCATTTCGTACTCTGTCCAGGGGCCAAAACCCAGGTCTGGAATTGGTGTGGTCCCTGGTGGCACAAACCCAGTCCTGGCTAAGAGACCGGCCCCTCTCACTCCACTGAAGAGATAGGGGGCTGTGTGCTCAGGGGGCCAAGGCCAAAAGGAGCCTGCTGTTCACAGCCCTGTGTGTGCCTGGGGCCCACTGTTCACAGCCCTCTGGGTGCCTGGGGGCTGGGCTGGGGGCTACTGCAACCCTTGGCCTATGGTGTGGTCAGGGGGAGGGGAAGGGGCAGAGCTTTGAGAAACACGGTGGAGGGGATGAGGGTGGGGGCTGAGGACGGTGGGTGTGGAGGTGGCAGCCCTGTGGGTGCTGGGCAGGGCAGAGGAACGAGGCCAGATGCTGTGTTTGTGTGGGGTGCTGAGAAAGTAATATCCCGCCCAGGGAGCTTCAGCTTCTCTGATGGGAGGCGGGAGGGGGTGCAGGAGGAGATTCAGGTGGGAGCTGCAGGGCGTGTGGAGCCGGCCCTGCCCTGGGTCCCTGCGGGGCCGCCTGGCACACAGGAGGGAGATTCCTTTCTGGTTGGACCTGGTCTCCCTTCATTTGCCCACGTTAATTGGGGCGCAGGTGCAGCTCTCAGGCAAACAAAGGTGCGGTCGCCAGGCGGACTTAACCCTTTCCCTGGCACTGGTGGGGCCTGGGGGAGGGCAGCGGGAGGGGCGGCCGGGTGGTCAGTTTGAGGACCTGGCCCCACGTGCCTTTGTGGGATGATGGGGACCCCACACCCGCGCGGGCTGGGCTGAGACGGTCTGGCCCTGGGCGGGGCAGGGGCTGCACCTGGGCCTCTGGGCCACCTGCCTGGCTCGGCCGCGCCCCGTCTTTGGTTTCCAGCTAACGACGCGGCGCCCACCGAGAGCTGGGGGAGCCCAGGGTGGGGAGGGCGCGGCCGGAGCGAGCGCTGCCCTGCCCGGGAAACCGGAGCCCCGCCAGGTGCGCGCAGGACAAAGGCGGCACCGGGAGGGGCGGGTCCTGGGGGGCGGGTCCTGGGGGGGGTCCAGTCCTGGGGTCCCCCTGCCCCTCCATGGTCGGTGCGCCGGGGGCTCCCGTCGCTCAGGAAAGACCTGAGGAGCCGTGGGGGGTCGAGGCCACCGTGCGGGGCGTGGGGGGGGGTCGGCAGCGAGGGGAAGGGGGTCGGCAGAGGGGGG
>NC_037668.1:30138884-30168079 GCF_003255815.1 Theropithecus gelada
CGGGGGGAGGGGGGCGGCAGCGGGGGGAGGGGGGCGGCAGCGGGGGGAGGGGGCGGCAGCGGGGTGGGCGGGGCCCAGAACCCGGGACACGGGAGGAGGGGCCGGACCTCGAGGACGCGAGGACCCTGCCGCCGTTGGGCCGGGTTTTGGGGGCCTGGGACACTCAGCCCTGCCCCCCGCAGGCTCTCTGTGGCCCTGGGGTGGGAGGGCTGCAGTCGAGGACCCCCCACTTGGTCCCTCTCTGGAACCCGCAGGCTGGGAACCCTCTGGACTGAAGTCAGTCCCCGCTGGGGGTTTCCAGGAACAAGGCAGATGCTTTGAAGCAGGGGTGGCCAATCTTTTGGCTTCCCTGGGCCACATTGGAAGAATCGTCTTGGGCCACACATAAAATATGCTAACGATGGCTGTATGAGCGAAAAAACATTGCCAAAAAATCCCATTATGTTTTATGTTTTAAGAAAGTTTACAAATTTGTGTCGGACCCATTCACAGCAGCCTGCTCTGTTGGACAAGCTTAAAGCCTGGAGGGCTTGCCACTGGGAGTGCACCCTCCCTGTCTCCCTCTCCCCGCCTCCCTCCCAGCCCAGCGGGCCCCACACTCACAGGGCCCGGGGTCTTCTGTCCGGGAGGCCTCCGTCCCCCAGCAGTGAGTGGGGTGGGCCCTGCAGGGGGTCTCAGCCATTGCAGTGGGGAACCCTGAGCCTGCCAGCAGGAGTGGGTACTCTCACACTCCCTCCTCCCCCACCAGGCACATGCTCAGGTGTGGCCCAGCCTCTGGGTTCAGGCTCACACGTCCTGTGTGGCCCAGAGGGAGTTCACGCCTCAGTGTGTCTTCCCATCACAGGAGCCCATGGAGGCCTTCAGGACAGGGCTCTGGGAGAGGAGGTCGTCCCCACGAGTTCCTGCCCAGTGGGAATGAGCAGGGGGCGGGGCGAGGGTCTCAGGGATGGTGGCACCTCCCGGCATTCAGGCTCCAGGCCTCAACCCCAGAGGGTCTGAGCTGAGCCCTCCACAACCTCTTCTGGGGCTTCCTCCCCCAGCCCCTCTCTTGGAGCTCTGCCTGTCCTCCTACTCTGGGCTACTCACACACATGCACACACGCACTCAGCCACGCACGTGCTACTCACACACATGCACACACGCACTCAGCCACGCGCGTGCTCAGCCACGCACGTGCTAATCACACACATGCACACACAGCCACACGCAGGCTCAGTCATGCAATGCTAATTATACACACGCACACACGCACTCAGCCACACGCAGGCTCAACCATACACATGCTAATTACACATGCCCACCGCAGGCCCTCTGTGGTCTCCTGCAGGGGCACACGTGTTCTCCTACCTGCCACAGCATGGACCCTGGGCCTGACCAGGCTGCCTAGGACCTGGTCACGGGGGAGAGGAGCCGGGGGTGGCAGCAGGGATGAGAGCTCGGGACCCCAGCTGGGACCCGGGGATGAGCTGTGGGCTGCGTGCGGGGGATGCTGGCTGGTGGGAAAGGGGCTCAGAGAGCAGCCTCCTCCCGCCGGTGGGTGCCGGAGCCTCCTGGGGGGCACCATCTGACCAAGTCTGGGCCTGGCCCCTCCTCTGGGTGGTGGGATGGCCGCAGCTGGTCCCACCTGGCAGGGAAGTTGGCTGGAGTGACCCACAGGGCCCAGCCCACTCGGACACAACCATCGGTGCCTCGGGCTCCGGTCACCGCAGCAGAGGACTGGGGGGCCACAGGTTGTGCTTGAGGGAGATCTGGGGGGTTCTGCGGTGTGAGAACTTAGGGAGAAGCTCCCCGAAGATGGACCTGCCCGAGCAGGGAGGCAGCCATGCTGAGGACAGAGGAGTGGCCTGGGGTCTGTGGTGTGTTGCAGGTGAACTCTAGGGCCCTATCTCTGCAATGGGATGGCCTCTAGGTCATGGGAGGGCCCAACCTGCGGGTTCTGGACCCCAGGGGCCACACTGGGTGGGACCCTGTTCACAAGGTGGGAGTGCTGCCCCAGGACTGCGCAGAGGCAGCCAGGGCTGAGCTGCATCCGGGGGAAGCAGGACTCTGAACCGGGGGACCTGGGTCCTGGGGAGCTTCGTGGGGTCAGAAGGTGGGGTGTCAACGTGTAAAGCAGTGAAATGGGTCCCAGAGAGTCCACAGGTGGAGTTCAGAATGGCCTTCACCAGGCAGCCAGGGAACGGTGTGGGGTGCTCACCAACACCCCCATCACTGCTCCGGGACCCCCGGCAGTCACAGAGCTCAGGCTTCAACGTTGGCCTGACACCAGGGCCAGGCCAGGAATCAGCCCGGGAGAAGCTGGGTCCGTCTCTGATGCCGGTGGGCGCGGCCCCACCCCGTTTTGTTCTTGGCGGAGCTGAAGCGGTTAGTTCAGCCTTTGTCTGGTGGCCTCCAACCCACCAGACAAAGGTGTGGGAAATGGGACCGGCTTGAGTCGCTCAGGTGGGCACTCGGGGGTCCCAGCAAACCCTCTCCTCAAAGGCCCCCCCCATGTACTACCACTGCCTCCCCAAATCCCGTCCCCACCCCTGTCCCCACCCCCATCCCTGTCCCCGTCTGTCAATCAAGACCGTCCTCCCCACAGCACCCCTGCACTGCCGCCCTCTCGGCCTCCCATTTAGCAAAACGGCTTCCCCACTGCCTCCTGCCACGACCCCAGCCTCCCCTCGGCCTCTGAAGGCAGCCGGGACCCCTGCTCCCCTCCCACCTCCCCACCTGCACCCTCTCCTCCTCCTTCCCTCTAAAAGGATCTTCCTTCTCCGGGTACATGGTCACCCTGCACGTCAGGGGCCCGGCTCACCCCTGATATTAGCAACCCCAAGCATCTTGGCGCAGGGAAGGCCCCCTGTCAGCTGGGTCCCCACGCAGCTCCAGGCAGCGCTGGCGTCCATGAGGGAGCAGGGGCAGCAGAGTCCTTCTCCCCAGACACCCCCGTGTTGTCGGAAAATGCCAGGTTCACCCCTACTGCTTTGGAGGACCTGGCTTTGCTGGTGCCACACGCCTGCTGCAGGCTGTGCCATGGAGGGCGGCACCTGCCTCTTCTCACGCGGCAGCTGTGGCACCGGGAACTTCAGAGACCCCAGCTGGGCTGAGCCACCCTGGGCTGCGGCCTCATGGGTCGTCCCAGATTCTAGCTTCATGGGCCCAGCCTCCTGCCCTAATGGCTGCTGAAGTGTCCTGCTCTCACACAAACTTGTGTCTAAAACTGTGGTCTTTGCTTTTCTCCCAAACCCGCCTCCCCGTGCTGCCTCCCTCAGGCCTGGGGGCTCCCCCGACTCACTGTCTAGCCCCCCAGCCCCGCGCTGCATCCTGGGAGCAGTTCCAGGCTGACCTCTGCTCTCCACGACTGGGAGGTGGCCCGTGTAGACAGAGCCCCAGCTCTCAGTCAGGACACCTGGCCGCCCCACGCTCAGCCCTGCCTGGCTTCTCCTGTCCTTCCTGGGTGTCCCCTGAGGGTGTGGCCCTGTTGCTGGGCCCCCTCCTGCCCCCTTGCCCTGCCAGGTCCTGGGGCATAGACTGAGGGCAGGGCCATTGCTGTGAACAAACTGGACAGGCTCCGCGGGAGTTCAGAGCTGCCCCGTGTCTGAGGGCGTGGCTGTGTGAAGAGTGGGGTTCTCGGGGTCCCCTCAGCCAGGCAGGAAAGGCCCCAGATTGCGTGTGTTGTGTGACCCCTTTACTGGACAACACCTGGAACAGGCAAGTCCATGGAGACAGAATGGGGCGGTGGCTGCAGCCTGGGGGCTCGGCCTCCCATCGGCGACGGAATGTTCTGGACCTTGATACAAGTGGTGGATACTCAGCCCTGTGAGTGTAATAAATGCTACCAAATTCTCACCTCAAAATTATTTTATGCTCTGTGAATTTTGCCCCAATCAAAACACAAACTCTCTTGCAAAATGCACCCTTGTCTCCGCGCCTTCTCCCATCGCACCCGGCCCCTTGAGAACAGCCAGCACCTGCCTCCCAGGTCCGGGCAAGCAGGCTCCTCTCCCATCGGCCCCCGGCCGGCCCCGTCACCCTCGGTCGCTGCCCAGACCCAGGCCTGTGTCCGGTCCTCTGAGCACCCGGAGGGGAGGAAGAACATCTTCTCTCCTGGGCCTCTGAAAAACGAGTCTGCTCCCCCAGCTGGGCGGCCCAGGGCACAGTGAGACCTGGGAGTGGAAAAGGCGGTGGTGGGGTTTTCCTGCTCTCATCCCAGCAGCGTCTGTGGTGACACTTTCCCGCCTTTGGAGACCAATTACCCGCAAAGGCCCAGAGGCCTCATTAACTCTGCTGTGGTGAGAAAGGGGGAAGGAGCCGGCCCACGGGCAGGGCAGGGAGGGGCAGACTCCCGCAGCTTAGGGGCCTGGAGGAGCCTGGCCACACCTGGCCCAGCTGGGTCAGGCCTCTGCCAACAGGAGCCCAGGGCCCCAGGGCTCCCCTCCCTGCTGGGGAAACAGCCCATAACGACAGCCGACAGCCTTTCCTGGGGCCTGGGTTGCATCAGCCGAGCCGCCAGCCACAAGGGCCCCAGCAGCAGCCCCTGCAGCCTCTGGGGCCGTGCCTGCCTCTCGGGGCTTCCACACGATTCCTCCTTCCCGTGGTGCAGGCTGTGCAGACGGGGACCGGGCCAGACCTGACGCTGGATCCAGAGCAGCTTCCCAGACAGGCCACTCACCCCTCCGAGGCCTCTCTCGTTCCCCTGGCGGGAGTCCCCAGCCTTCCCGGCCTCTCTCCCCACCCTTCCCACCCCCCAGGAGGCCAGAGGACTGGGGTTCCTCCTCTGAGGCCTACACTCGCCCAGGCCGGAGTCTCCACGAGGCAGGAACCCTGGCATACGAGCAGCAGTGCCCACAGCACCCAGTCAGTCAGGAGGGGCCTCGCCCCACAGCCCCCCGCTCCTCCCCTCCCTGGAGGTCACCCCACACCCAACTGTAGTCCCTCCTGGCTGACACCGTGGTCCTCCCGGCCTGTGCCCCCCCGCCCCTCCCGGCCTGTGCCCCCCCAGTCCCTCCTGTGCCTCCCCTGGAACCTCATTCAGTGTCACTTGAACCCCAGCACCGGACCTGGCCCCGTCCATCCAGCCTCTGCCCTGAGAGTCCTGTGTCTCCAGAGGACACACCCTGCCGGGGGACAGTTGGGAGCAGCTGAGGGCCACCTGGGGAAGGAAGGCAAGGAGGGCGTGTAATCACCTGACCACATGGCTGACCCCCTTGTGACCTCATTATCCCCACGACCTCA
The DNA here is from genome assembly GCF_003255815.1 of Theropithecus gelada. NCBI lineage: Eukaryota > Metazoa > Chordata > Mammalia > Primates > Cercopithecidae > Theropithecus > Theropithecus gelada. The sequence continues at coordinate 30,144,105 of NC_037668.1, forward strand.
TGGCCGACCCCACCTGACCTCATGGCCGAACCCAGTGACCTCATAGCCGACCCCACCTGAACTCATGGCCAACCTGATCTAACTGCATGGCTGACCTCACCTGACCTCATGGCTGACCCAACCTGATCTCATGACTGACCCCACCTGACCTCATGGTTGACCCCAGTGACCCCATGGCCAACCCCACCTGACCTCATGGCTGATCCCCATGACCTCACTGACCCCCCTGACCTCATGGCTGACCCCCCAGGAGGGCTCCCAGAAGGCCGAGGGCTGGGGACAAGGGTAGAGCCCAGTTGAGTCCAGGAGGCCGGAGGGGCTGCAGGTCTGGCAGAGCCAGGGGGAGCGGCCTTCGGCGTTGGCAGAGGGTGCCGGGGGGGATCCTGCCAGGGCATCCGAGGCCCAGGGGCGGACCTTCCCCACTGGCTGACCCAGGAGGGTCAGGGATCAGAGGCCACAAAGCAGCATGGAGCGGCCGGGAGGCCACAGGGGATCCCGCAGAGCCCTCTCGGCCCCATCCTGGTGGGAAAGGAGCCTGTCCGTTGCCTTCCCGGCACCCTCTGGGGTCTGGGGCCGGTGGGCAGCCCTGGGAGGGCCCATTCTCAGTACTGCCTGGCGCTGCCTGGGGTTCCAGAGCCCCCCGCCTGGAATCTGAGAATTCTTACTCAAATTAGATGCTGATGCTGCCACCACCGCGGCTTTGGGAAGCAAATCTGTCGCCTGTGCAAACGTGGCTGCGTCAGAGCCAGGTCTGGGGGAGACCCTGGGCCTTGCCGGTGCCAGGGCAGGGTCTGCGCCAAGTCAAGGCCTCCAGGGAGGAAAGCTGCCCCCCAGCCTGGCAGTGCCATGAGTCTGTGGGTTCCAGCAGGGGACACAGTGTCCAGCCCCTCCAAGGGTGTGCAGAGACGCCTTCCTGTGGCCACCTCTGGCCGGAATTTCCCACGGGGGTCCTGGCCGTGGCCTCAGTAAGGGGCTCAGCTCCTCCTCCTGCTGGGGCAGCCCTGTGCCTTGAGGGAGGCGGGTGGTCAGCAGTGGCCGGAGGCTGCTGTTAGCCCCTTAGAAGTTGACCTTGAATGGGTTTTGGGTTTTTTTTTTAACTGTCATTTCACCTCTGCTTGGGGAAACATCCAAGTGGCTTTGCTGGATCTGCTGGGCCGGCCAGGAGGGGCATGAAGGCTGGTGCGTGGACCCGACCCAGAAGTGCACGGACGCTGGGGGCTGCTCTGGAGGGGCCCTGCCTGGGCAGAGGGCGGGAAGAGGGGTGCAGGGAGTGGGGACCGGGCAACACGGACTCTTAGGGACTCGGGTCTGCTCTGAGAGAGGGGCTGGCCCAACTCATGCATCCTTACTGGCTGCAGTGGTGCAGGGTGGCCACGGGGCCAGTGGGCATCATGGCACCAGCCAGGCGACGGGCATCGGCAGTCGGGAGCAGTGCCTTTGGCTGTGAGGACCCCGGGTTCCGGGCGCACTTTGAAAGCACAGCCTGCTCTCCTGGGAGCTGGGCTGTGGAGGATCTCAGGTTTTGGGAGGCTGGCGGGGGCAGGTCCAGGGAAGCTCAGTGTCTGAGCTCAGGTTTGCGTGGGCCTGGGTGACCCCTGGCCACTTGCACTTGTAGAGGGCGTTAGAGCTTGGGAACCAGCTGACGTGAAGGACAGCCCTGGGGCGGTGGGTTCAGAAGTCAGAACAGGAGGGGCCAGAAAAGGAGCCACCAGGGGCAGGGAGGTGGGAAGTGGGACCTCTGGTGCCTGGAACCCAGGTAGGAAGGTGGGGACCCCCGGCGCCTGGAGTCTGAGGGGAAAAGTCCTCAAGGCAGAGGTCCCAGCCCGAGGTGCCAACCCTGCTGAGGGGCTGAGCAATGTGGGGCTGGGGGATTGGAGTCAGTGAGTCTGGACCCATCTTCCAGGCCCTGCAGTGGCCCCAGCCTTCTCCCAACAGGTGGATGATGGGACTCAGGCTGCAGTTTGCAAGGGGTCTGATAAAAAGAGGGAGGGGTGGGGGGCACAAGGGCACTCCTGCCCAGGACTCAGCGTACGTTGGTGAGGAGAGAGGATGGTGCCCATCTTGGTTGTTGAGGCTTATATTGTTTGGGGATCTCCTTAAGAAAAAGCACAGGCCAGGCACGGTGACTCACGCCTGCCATCCCAGCACTTTGGGAGGCCGAGGCGGGAGGATGGCGTGAGCCCAGGAGTTTGAGACCAGCCTGGGCAACACAGAGAGACCCCGTCTCTACAAAAAATGAAACAACTTAGCCAGGTGTGGTGGCACCTGTGGTCCCAGCTACTACCCAGGAAGCTCAGGTGGGAGGATCGCTTGAGCCCAAGAGGCTGAGGCTGCAGTGAGCCAAGATCATGCCACTGCACTCCAGCCTGGGAGACACAGTAGACCCTGTCTCATAAAAAAGGGAAGACCAAGAGGACAGAATAAAGCATGAAACATTGGAAAGAAGTGAAATATTTATTTAGAACCTGAAACAAAATCACAATAAATGGCAAATTTTGAAAAGCTGATAAATGCCACAAACATCATACAGTCCAGAAGGCTGGACGGGCCGGAGCCCGTGGATCCCGTCACAGCAGGTGGGGGTGGAGAGCTGAGGCGCGGGTGCGTCCGTGGGTGGCCGCACGTTCATCCCTGAGCTCGTCCACCCAGCGACACCCCAGAAGCCACGAGCTCACCCACGCCCAGCTCTTGGCTTCTAAATCCCATTCTCCACCGGGAGGAACCGGGCCGATTCCTGGGCTGTGCAGAAAAGATACAGGAGGAGCCTGGAGCATCTTGCAGGAGACAAGGAAGAAACAAGGAAGGACTCAAGGAATGATGGAGAGAACAGGAGCAGAGCCCAGCATTCGAGCGTCAATGCAGACAATGGGAACAGCCCAGGACCCGCGGCGGGAAGCAGGAGTCCCGGGGCCGCTCTGAGTGTGTAAAGTAAGCAAATGGGGAGCAGAGAAGCTTCTCCTCACTGTGGCACGTGGCTGATAGTGTGGAAGGAACGAGGTTCCTGGGAAGCCACCATGGGGGACAGTCAGGAGCAGGACTCAGCACCACTCTGTGCCTTCCTAGAGCCACGAGGACCTGAGACCCGCACGCAACGTCCTGGCCCGGAACCTGCGAGGGCGTCAGGGAACAGCCCAGGCGTGTTCCGGGCTGATGGAGACGGCAGAGACGAACGGCTCACCGTGTGGCCCGGGCTGGGTCCTGTCTACAGAGGATGCTGTGGGGATGACCGGGGACGAGGTGTGGCAAGGTCAGCAGCCTGCACTCGGGACTGTGGGTGTTTGAGGGGCTGCTGTTCGCAGGGTGGACACTCGAATGTCAGGATAAGAGCGTCAGGCCCCAGAAGCAGCAGCATCTGCAACTCTTCCGCAGAAATTATTTCAAAATGAAAAGAAAAAGCTTCCACTAAGGAAAGTCTCTAAAACTAATAAACGAGGAACCAAGGCCCCAGCCAGGCCTCCAGCCCCCGAGAAAAGGAGGAAGGAGTGAAGTCGGGTCTGGGATGAGAAGTCGGGGGGAGCAGTTGCCACGGAGGCACCGTGTGTGGAGTGAGGAGCCGAGGGGGACCCAGGGCCCTGGTGGGGGTACGAGAGGGAGGGGCTGGGATGAGTCACCGAAACAGGAGGCCTTGCAGAGAGGAACAGACAGGCCCAAATGCCCCGGAAATTCAGGCAGGTGGGTGAGGAGGCGGGGACACGAGGTGGGGGGGCCTGGAAGCTGAAGGTGGGAACAACTACTGACCCCTCCCCAGCCCCAGGGGAGGAGGGGGGAAGGGGGCTGAGTGGCTGGGGTGGGTTTGCTGGAGGGCTGAGGTCTGCGGGCCCTGCCCCATGTTGGGGAGTAGCGGAGGAGGGCAGGTCCCATGGGTCCAACCCCGGTGCCCTGGGAGTCTGGGAGTCTGTAGGTGACACAGACGTGGGGTTGGGACGTCAGGAGGTTGGTTTCGGGGATGCAGCGGTCGAAGGCTATGAGGATGGGGAGTGTCTGCGGCCCTCCCTTGGAGGAGGGGGAGGCCTGGGGGCTGGTTGGAGACCCCACGGGGGGTGCTGAGTGTGGGCTGCATGGCTGGCAATGAGGGGGGCTGCCCGAGGCCCGCTCTGAGCTACTCTAGGCCCTGCTGAGCAGTGGAGAAGTCTGCTATGAGAGCACGGGGCTGCAGGCCAGGTGAACGGTGGCCAGCAGAGGCCTGAGCTCAAGAAGGTCCTCAGCCCCCCCCAGACTCCCCAGCCAGGCCGTTCCAGGCCTGGGGCTCCTGGTGCCCTGGAAAGGTGGGAGGTGGCGGCCCAGGGGTGCACAGAGGCCTGCAGCTCTGCCAGCCGGGTGGGGCCCCTTCCCGTCTCCCCAGCAGGTGCGTGACCTCAGGCCCAAGCTGCACGCCTGTTTGCAGGGCACACACAGACACACAGGCCCGCCCAGGTGGGTCCCAGCACCTGCAGGAAGGCCCTGCCTGCCCTGTGTTCCTTCCTGGAGGCCGGTGAGTCATCAGTCGTCCCCACCTAGGAGCCTTCCCAGCAGGGCTGGCCTCACCCGGCGAGGGGCAAGAGGGCTCACTCTGGCGGCCTGGGCCCCCAAAGCAGGCCCCGGTTTCCCCAGCAGAAGACCAGGAGACCCAGACCCAGAGCTTCTCGGTCTGGCAGGGGCAGGACAAGACCATCTGAGAGCGGGGGGACACGTGGGGCTGTCTCGTCCTCCCCAGGGCCCTGTTTTGGAGGCCAGACCTAGGGCCTGAACCATTGCAGTGACTGCGGGGGAGGCAGAGCTGGGGCCCTTCACTGGCCTCTTCCAGGGCGTCCACCCCAAGGCCTGAGGGGGCCGTCCCGGCAGCTCTCACGGCTGCTCCTCCCAAGGACAAAAAATGGCCGCCCTGGAACAGCTCCCACCCCGGGTGTCCTGTCACCCACCGGGCCTGAGGGCAGCCTCGGACTCCCTGGGGGCCCCAGGGGAGCCACCCTCATCCATCTCTCAGGCCCCAAGTCCCCAGATTCCCTCTGGGCCTCGAGGAGCCAGGGAGGGGTCCCAGGGAGTGGAGGTGAGGGGCCGGGGGAGTCCTGGCAGGCAGTGGGGCTGAGTCTAGGGCCGGCGTGCCTGGCGGGGCTGCCGCCGGTGATTTGCCTGACATTTCCATAGCTGCTTTGGTTCCACGGGCTTGGATTTCCATAGCTGCTCCCCCCGGGGCTCATGGAGCCTGCAGCCGTAGGTTCTGTTTCTGCCAGGTGCCCTCACCTTCTGGGACTCGTCCGAGCCCTGGGAACACCGGCTGGGGAGTGGTTACCCAGGGCCCACGGTGCTGAGGGCCATGGCATGTCCCTCGAGGTTCCTTGAGGTTGGTCATAAGGGCTTGGTCTGGAGGCATCTCTGGTCTGGAATCTCAGGACTCACTGTGTGTTTAGGAACTGGGTCAGCAGCCCCTGGGGTAGGCCCTGCCTGTCTGTTCCAAGGAGCCAGCTGGGGGCCATTCCTGCACCACTTGGACGGCTGAGAAGCCCGGTGTCCTCGCCACTCAACGGCCTTCCCCGGCACCCAGATCTCGGGCTCCAGGGCCCCTCCTGCAGTTCCCCTGTCCCGGAACCCCCAGCCAGCAGGAGTGCCGCCCCCCTCACGCACAGCTGGCCTCAGTGTCCCAGGCAGGGTTTGTCTCCCGGGTCCCCTCCCCACAGTCTCTCAGGGCAGGGCCCCCAGCGAGTTCCCCGGCGTCCAGGCCACAACCCCAGCAAACAACATGTGGAGGTGACGGCGGCACTGCCAAGCCCAGGCCAGGCTCCCAGGAATGCTCAGGCCCAGCCAGAGGCCTCAGGGTGAGCTCAAGTCACCAAACCCAGAACGGCCCCGCCCAGGGGGAGCCTAGAGTGTGACGAGGGGCAGCCACGGTCCGTCCTGGTGGCCTCGGCTCTCCAGGACTCGGAGGCTCCGCGCCCTTTCCTGCTCTGCCCAGCCAGGGCCTGGGTGCCCCGTTCACCTGGGTGTCTCTGTCTCCTGCTGCCCCCGGGGCCTCCGCTCACAGCAGCCACTTCTGACACCAGCAGAATGTCAACAAAGGTCACTGGTGGGACTTTAAATATACATTTAAATAGACTTTTTATTTCTAATAGTTTCTGATCAACAGAGAAGCTGCACAGAGGGTTCAAAGATTGCAGAGACCCGGAGTCACTGTGAGCCCCGCACATCGGTGTGGTCCGTCTGTCGCAGCAGCCAGTGATGGCGAGCAGCTAAACCTCACACGCTGGTCGGCCTTCCCCTCCTGTCCTTTCCATCCTGGAATCCCATCCAGGCCCCGTGACCTCGTCACCTCTCTGTGGGCTGTGACAGCTTCTCAGACTTTCCTTGGTTTTGATGATCTTGACAGTTTTGAGGAGTGCTGGTCAAGAGTTTTGTACAACATCCCTCAGTTTGGGTTTGTCTGATGTTTTTCTCACAGTTACACGGGGGTTATGGGTTTTGTGAAGAGGAGGATGGAGCCCTAAGTTCCAGAGCCCAGTTCCTTCTCACCCCATTGTGTCCGGGTTCCAGGCTCTCCACACAACCCAGCTCTGTCATCCTGTCTGGGTTCTGTGCTCTCCACGCGGCCCAGCTCTATCATCCCATCGGGGTTTGGTGCTCTCCACACAACCCAGCTCTATCATCCCATCAGGGACCCGCACTCTCCAATCATAACCTAGCTCTATCATCCCTTGGGGTTCCAGGCTTTCCACACGATCCAGCTGTCAATGCTCACCTCCATCACCCAGCGGAGGCTGTGCCCATCAGGTTTCTCCACTAGTGGGACTGTAAACAATTGCATTTTATTTATTTATTTTTGAGACAGGGTCTCACTCTGTCACCCTCCTGAGATCAGAGGATCCTCCCACCTCAGCCTCCCAAGTGCTGGGACTCCAGGTGTGCACCCCCATGCCCAGCTAATTTTTTTTATTTTTTGTAGATATGGGGTTTCACCATGTTGCCCAGGCAGGTTTCCGACGCATGCCCCAGCCTTGGCCTCCCAGTGCTGGGGTTACAGATGTGAGCCATGGCACCCAGCGAACAACTGCATTTTAATTCCAAATATTTAAAAACTCCGCAACTCATTCTTGTTATTATTGCTGCGCAAAGCCAAAATCAACTGAGATTTCATCACTTTTTGCACAGCAACCTTCTGCCTGCCATCGTCCTGCAGGTGTGTGTGCTTTGCACATTCTCTTAGCAAACATTTACTGGTGGCAAATGTTCTCAGCGCCCTTCTGGTTGTTGTTTGTTTTGCTTTCCGGCCAGTGCTTATTGCAAAGCACTTGTTCCACTGTCTTCCGTCTCCATTGTCCTGTAGGCCTGTCTGCCGTCAGTCCCACCGCTGTCTTCACAGGTGAACCTTTCTCACTCTTCCCCGGCTGTTTTCAACTGTTCGTCACTGGCTTTCAGGATGGCTCACGTGGCAGCAAGCTGGGGATGTCTGTGTATTTATCCTGCTTGAAATTCATGGGGCTTCTTGAATCTGTGTTTGGATGTCTCTTAACAGCTCTGGAAAATTCTCAGTATCTCTTCAGATATTAATTTCTCCCATTCTCTCTTCTTCCAAGTCTCTATATTTTATGTATGTATTTTATCCTCCCACCCTTATCCATATTGTCTTTTAAAAATATCTCTAGCCTTCATTCTGGATAATTTACACTTACCTGTCTTCCAATTCCCCAATTTTCTTTTTCTTTCTCTCTCCTTTCCTTCCTTCCTTCCTTTCCTTCTTTCCTTCTTTCGTTCTTTTCTTTTCTTTTTTTTTGACAGAGTCTGGCTCTGTCACCCAGGTTGGAGTGCAGTGGTGCAATCTCGGCTCACTGCAACCTCCACCTCCTGGGTCCAAGTGATTCTCCTGCCTCAGCCTCCTGAGAAGCTGGGATTACAGGTGTGCACTACCACACCTGGCTAATTTTTGTATTTTTAGTGGAGACAAGGTTTCACCATGTTGGCCAGGATGATTTCAAATTCATGACCTCAAGTCATCCTCCCACCTTGGCCTCCCAAAGTGCTGGAATTGCAGGCATGAGCCAACACATCCAACCCCTGATTTTCTTTTCAGCCATTTTAAATCTTCTATTAAGCCTATCCATTGAGTTTTAAATTGTGGTTATCATGTTTTCATTTCTTTTTTTTTTTTTTTTTTTTTTTTGAGATGGAGTCTGGCTCTGTCACCCAGGGTGGAGTGCAGTGGCCGGATCTCGGCTCACTGCAAGCTCTGCCCCCCGGGTTTACACCATTCTCCTGCCTCAGCCTCCCGAGTAGTTGGGACTACAGGCGCCTGCCACCTCGCCCAGCTAGTTTTTTGTATTTTTTAGTAGAGACGGGGTTTCACCATGTTAGCCAGGATGGTCTCAATCTCCTGACCTTGTGATCCGCCCATCTCGGCCTCCCAAAGTGCTGGGATTACAGGCTTGAGCCACCACGCCCGGCCCTCATGTTTTCATTTCTAAAAGCTCAGTTTTTTTTTAATCTACTACATAATTTTTATAAGGTAAAGTTCTCTGCAAATATAAAACATCTTTTTTTGTTTCCAACATACTGATTTTAGTTGTTTTTTGGTCTGTCTCTGATAACTCCAATATCTCAGGCCTCTGCAGGTCTTACTGGTGTCTGTTTCCATCAGTTCTTGCTTGTATCATATCTTTGCAAGACTGGTTATCTTCGATGGTGTGCTGGTCACTGTACTTGAACAAGCATCTGTAGGATGATTTGATGCCTCAGGCAAAGGCCCTGCCCCATGTGGCTTTCCTCTGCCAGACACCTGGGACGATGCTGCCTGTGCCTGAGTGGCCTTTGGGTTCTTTGGAAGACCCAGGTGGCTTGAATTGGGGCTGCAAGGATGGAGTCACCTTCATTTCATCCTCACTTTGGGAGTGGAGTCCTTTGGGGCTCCCAGGTTCTGTGGGGAGGGTCTCCTGGTGGATGATTTCCACATTGGAACAAAAGTCCACATCTGCTGACCCCGAGGAACGTGGCATAGTGCTCTAGGCTGTGTTTTCTCCGTGACTTTGGCTTGGTGAGTTCTCGCCAGCTCCTCGGCTCTTCGAAGCTTTAACCAGATGGTTGAACGTTTCAGTCCTTTTCCACCACCAGGTGGATCTGAGAATCTCCGCCAACACTCCTGTGAACAGGCCACCCCACGGGCATTGGCCATGTCCCCTGCCTGGGGCACTCCCTCCCTTTGGCCTTCGGGACCCCACACTCTTCCCATCCAGGAGTCCTGGGATTCCCCAGGGCACCGCCAACCTGACCGCAGCCTCCGTTCCCTCCGTCATCAGGCACGGCCAGTGCACTTCCACCCAGGCTCTGCCGGGCTCCATAGCCAGCATGGAATCCCCACTTGGGAAACTCCCACTGAAACTGCATCTGCTTAGCTGGAATCTGCAGGAAATCTGTGCCGATGACACCAGAGAAGAGTGTGCACATTCTTCCCAGCCTCCAGAGGCCTTGACTCCATCTCCATCCACCCACTCCATTTCCCCGGCACCAGCACCCCAGCCCATTGGTTCCCAGGGATGCCTGTGCCCCGGTGGCTGAGTGGGCCGAGACGTGGTGACCGGCTGCCCACAGGCTGGGCTGGGAGGCCGTAGGGTCGACCCCTGGATTTGACGCCCTAGAGGCCTCTGGGGACGAGGGGGCTGTGGCGGACTGGGGCAGATCTCAATGAATAACTAAGAAGAAAACAAAGTGACAGGCTACAGATCAAGCTCCCAGGAGAGGGCTGTATCTCAGAACACAGGCAAAGCTTCCAGATTTTTGGTTAACGCCTTCCTGAGAATTCAGTAGAGGTCTTGGCTAAGCATCACAGCGCTCAGGGATCCAGCCTGGGGGGGACACAGGAGCATCAGAGCCTCAGGCAGAGGTGGGTCCAGTCAGGGTGAGCCAGGCTGCAGGAGCCTGTGCTGACCCACCAGGCCCCGGCTGGACATGGGCAGGTCCCAGAGCTTGGTTCAGGGCAAGAAGGTGGGGGGACGGTGGCCCGGCACTTGCTCAGGAGGGCCGGGGGAGGTCCCAGGCACTGGGCTGGTCCACCCTGTGGCAACCCACTGTGGGCAGACCCAAGGTTGTACAGCATGACCACGACCCAGGACCTTGGGCTGGGGACAGAGTGACCTTCTGGCTTGAACCGTCGTGCCCTGAGCTTGCAGTGGCCAGCACGTGCCTGGGCCCTTGGGCCAGGCTGGAGGAGCCAGGACAGAGTGGGAGAAAAGGTAGCTGGAAGAGGGTGCAGCAGGCTCCCCGCTCTGTGCAGCATTGAATCACAGTGGTGTCACCCGCCTCGTCTGGCAGCATGGCAGGAGGGCGCGGCCTGGGCAGGGAGCACTTGGCCCTGGAATCAAGGTCCAGAGGCAAAGGCGGCAGGTGGGTCCAGGGAGCTCTAGGGACTGCAGCCCCCGCCCCCGGGCCCCCTGCCCAGCCCCTCCATCCTCGCCCGGCCCCCAGCTCCGTCCTTGCCCTGCCTCCCATTGGCCTGGAGGCTCACTGGCCTTCCCGCCGGGGTGGAAACGGGTGTCTGCTACTGGGGTTCGCGTAGAGCAGGAAGGGGGAAAGCAACGCGGTGGAAAAGCCACCGCCGCGCGCCCGAGGTGGCGGAGCTGGTGGGAGGGGCCTCCGCCGATCCTGTTGAATCTCAAACTCTAGGCCCTGGGGACGCCCCACCCTTCCCGCCGGGGAGACTGGGTTTTCCTCCCAAGGTTCTCCAAGCAAAGCCTGTCTGTGTTCCAGGGTGGTGATGACTAGAGGAGGCAAAGCGAAAATTAGCCCCAGAACCTTCTTCAATTAGTGGAGGCGCCAGCGGGCCTCCCCTCAACCTGCAGGGGGGTCACGGGCCCCTCCCACCTCCCGGTCAAGACCCCGACATTGCGGAGGGTCAGCAGGGGTGAGCAAGGACCCTGGGCCTGGCACCCTGGGTGGGGCACCGTCCCCAGGGAGGGCTGGGCAGGCGCCCCCACCCTCCACCCACCCCCCACCCACCCCGCCGGTGCTGGCGCCGCAGCGGCCAAGGATCCAGGAGCGACTCCCGCGCTGCGCGGAGAACCCGGAAGTGGAGGAGCCCGGAAGTGGAGGAGCCCGGAAGTGGAGGAGCCCGGAAGTGGAGGAGCCCGGAAGTGGAGGAGCCCGGAAGTGGAGGAGCCGCGGGCGGCCCTGATCCTGTATCCCTTGCAGAGAGGGGTCCCCAGTCCTGAGTCCGAGGCTCTTGGGCCCTCCCCTTCCTCCCAGCACCGTCCCAGGGGGAAGGTAGCCCCTGGCGCAGGTGGGACCCTCCGCAGTCTGGCCCAAGAAACGGGGACCCTGTGGCTTCCTGTGGCTTCCTGTGGCTGGTGCCATCAGGAAGTAGCCCAGAGCCAGAGCACAAAAGGGCCTTTGTCCTGCCTGCCCCGCCCAGCGAGACCTTGGGCCCCGCCAGGGCTGGGCGCTGGGGGCTGGGTCCCCTCTGGCCGGCTCTGCCATCAGCCGCCAGCCTAGGGGCAGTTTCTGCTGCCCTCCTGGGTGGGGCCTCCCTGGTCCCTGGAGAGCCACACCCCCTCCCCTCCATTGTCCCCACCCAGTGCCCCCTGCCTGGCTGCCATGACAACATCCTACCCAGCAGGTGGGCCAGGCCAGAACCTTTGGCAGCCACCGGTTCCTGGTGATTCCGACCCCAAATGCAGCCACTGTGAGGGGTCAGGTGTGGAGTGGCCCCACACTGACCAGCTCACGCCAGCTGGCAGAGCCGCCGGGCCCTCTCCATGGAGGAGCAGAGAGGCCTCAGGCGCCACCCGCCGTGCCCCAGGGCCACTCACTTCCTTGGTGGGTGAGGGATGCCGGCCTGGGCCTCCCGAGACTTGAGCCCTGCCCCTGCCCTTGTCCCCAGAGAGACCTGTGCCAGCGAGCGTCACAGGCCTCCCCTCCCTGAGCCTTGCACCCAGGCGGTGCAGGGGCCCTGTTGCACCCCAGAGCGGGCATCAGCCCTCAGCCACTCCGTTAGCAGTCCCCCCCAGCTCAGGGCCTCAGAACCGGCCATCCACGGAGCTCAGAGGCACCCGAGGGTCCTGGGGCCTCGGTGGGGACTGGCTGGCTCGGGGTCCTCCAGCAGCCATACCCAGGTTCATCCAGGATGAGCAGGGCAGTGTGAACCAGTGATTGGTTCAGAAGCAGGTGAGGGGCCAGGTGTGGTGGTTCATGCCTGTAATCCTAGCACTTTTGGAGGCCAAGGCAGGCGGATCACCTGAGGTCGGGAGTTCAAGACTAACCTGGCCAACACAGTAAAACCCATGTCTCTACTTTTGGAGGCCGAGGCAGGCGGATCACCTGAGGTCAGGAGTTCGATACTAGCCTGGCCAACATGGTAAAACTCCTGTCTCTACTAAAAATAGAAAAATTAGCCGGGCATGGTGGTGCACACCTGTAGTCCCAGCTACTCGGATGGCTGAGGCAGGAGAATTGCTTGAACCTGGGAGGTGGTGGCTGCAGTGAGCCAAGATTGCACCACTGCACTCCAGCCTGGGCGACAGAGCCAGACTCCGTCTGAAAAGAAAAAGCGGGTGAGGAAGTATGAGCAAGTCTGGCCCGTGCTGCCAAGCTCCCGCTTCTCCGAGCGGCTCCACACGAGAAGCAGCGGCAGCTCCAGTTCCACAGCCAGACACCGGTCATTTTCCCTCTACTAGGGAATTAGGCAGGATGGTGTGGGGCCTGAGTGTCACCATGAGACCAGGAAGCAGGTGTTCAGCCAGACGCAAATATTCCTCCTCAAAGCCAGGAGAGCGGCCACAGTGGATTTTATTACGGGGCTACGGGGGCACGCCCAGTGCCCCGCTGCTCTCCACGTCCACAGCAGCGAGGGTGGAGGGCCCTGTGCTGTGCAGGGCAGAGCTCGGCTGCACCTGGGCCAGGACACAGCTGCCCAAGTGGGAGGAGCTGTGGACGGGGCTGGGGCCTTCCTCCTCCCAGGGCCGGTGAGTCACTCATTCACTGTTTCACGTTCCAGGTAGAGACAGTTTATTAATCTGCAGAAAACTCTGGGGCCTTTCACCTTTGTGTTTTCTTTTTTGAGACAGGGTCTGACTCTGTGGCCCAGGCTGGAGTGCGGTGGTGCGATCAAGGTTCACTGCAGCCTCCACTTCCCAGGCCCACAAGTGTGCACCACCACAGCCGGCTAAGTTTTAAATTTTTTGCAGAGACGGGATCTCACCATGTTGCCCAGGCTGGTCTCAAACTCCTGGGCTCAAGTGATCCGCCCGCCTCAGCCTCCCAAAGTGCTGGGATTACAGGCGTGAGCCACCGTGCCTGGATGGTGTTTTACCGTTGAGGTCAGAGGGCAGACGTTGCGCCAGGTGTTTCGTCTGCGGGTGGAGCTTTGGAACTGATGGAGAAGGCAGAGTCCTGATCAGAGCACGGGGACAGGGGAGATGAGCAGAGAGGAGGGAGGGGAAGGAAGGAGGCGCCAGGCTCTCCGCTCAGTGGAGGTCAGTGGAGTTTGCTTCCTGCTCACACTGGGCCTGATCAGGTCAGAGGGCACGCGGGGGCCACTGTCTGTCCTCCGTGGGGCCTTGGCCTGTGTCCGAGGGAGGGAGACGGTACGGGGATGCACGGCTCTGTGAGGTGTTCCCTGGCGGGACCTCACCTGTGTTCTGTCTCTCCCTGTCTCAGTCAGAGCTGCCCCCAGGCTCCTGCAAACCAAGAGGGGGTCCAGGAAGAACTGCTCCTGGGGCCTGGACAGAACGGAGGACGTGTGCATGAGGCAGCGTGGACCAGAGGGGCCTCCCGGGCTGCCTGCTCCATCCAACCGGGCCCCAGTCCTGCCAGACTCACCTGAGGATGCCCGTGGGTCCCAGTGACACCCCTGCCCCTAATTGAGACCAAGGGTGGGGGTGGGGCTGTGTGCCTGCGTCCTGGCCCTCCCAGGGCCACCCTCAGGAGTGGCTGCACAGGCTCTGGCCGGTGCAGCCCACGGAGCCAGGCCCATCCTGGGAGGCTCAGGGCTGCAGCCCACGGACTCATGAGGGGGGCTTCTGGGGTCTAAGGCCAGCGGTCTCCTTTCTTCTCGCTGAGGCACCCCACGTCAGAGGCCCCAAGCTCCCACCAGGACTCCCCAGGCAGCAGGTTTCCCACCACAGCCGGGAAGAGCCCCACCTTCACCACCCCCCACCAGCCAATTCCGAGACCACCGAAGCCCCCAGACCCGGCCCTCGGCCCCTTCTGCCCCCCGCCTCTCCCTGCTGCTCAGAGCCTCGGCCAGCACCTAGGGAGCCACGTCCACGTCCACGTCCAGAGCGGCCCTTCCCGCCACGATTCTCTGTGGCCCTTGGAGAAAAGAGCAGCCTCTCCCGAAGCTCTGCCCTCGGCCCTCCCTCCCCGGAGCCTTTGCCCAGACGTCCCGTCCCATCCCGTCCCGTCCCAGGGGCTGTCACTCTTCTGCCCACCTCTTGCCCATTCCCGGACAGCCACAGCCGTGGGAACCATGCAGCCTGTGGACACAGCCCCAGCGCAGCTCGACTCTGCCTGGTCCCCACGGCTTCCAGTGGCTCACCAGCCGCCCTGTCGCTCCATGAAATCTGACCACACCTGTCCCGACACTCGACCAGCTCCCAGGCAGGTCCCGCCACGCAGGGGGCCAAGGGCCACATCTGGGACCAGTGAGAGGCGGCGTGTGGGCAGCTGGGGTGTGAGCCCGAGACGGGGGTCCGGGCTTCTCCCACTCGGACGCCAACCACAGACTCTGGATTTGGAGGTGTGGGCAGTGCTTCAGTCTCCCCAGAAGACAAGAGCCCCCCAGCCGGGTGTGTGCTGACCCCACCCCCACCTGTCCCACACAGACACCTGAGTGGGCATCAGAGTGGGCCGGGCCCTGACTGTCCGGGGAAGGGCCTCTTGGGGCGAGGGCAGTGGGTCAGAGGTCACCGGTGCCCCCGGGGCCAGCTTCCAAAAGCCCTGCCAGGAAGTGGCTCAGACCCCACGCCAGGGCCAGAGGCCAGCGCCAGTGAGCCTCCGGCCGTCCCAGCCCCCGGCCCCGCCCGTTTCTAAAGACCAGGCACAGGGCAGTCTCCTGAGCTTCCCCAAGCCCCAGCCCCTGGGGCAGAGTGAGAACAGTGCCAGAAGCGCCCGGCACAGGCCCTGGGGCCCTCAGTGACGAGGTTCCCAGAGCTTGTTATGGAAAACCGTGGCGTCCGCCGGGACCTCTCTGCCGGTCGGGCTAATTACGGACTGTTTGTGATTTCACTATGGGCCCTTCCGCTGGGAACCACGAGAAGCAAACACGTTGCCATGGGAGGGGCGCTTCCCAGACCCCTGGTCCCCCAGGCCTTCCAAGCTCTCAGAAGAAAACTTGTACCCCAGTCCAGGGGCTCCAAAGTGACCTCCAGAGCCCAAAGAGGGGTGTTCTGGGGGCTACTGGGGCTTCAGCTCTCCCTGAAGGCTCAGGAAGGCACCCACACCCCTCCCTCATTCACCCAGCTGTGGGTCTGTGGGGTCTCGGAGCCTCCTGCCCATTGGGGTGGGACTGGGAGCACATAGCTCCTGCGAGGCCCTGGCGAGGAGACGGATCTTGAGACCCACATAGGCCTGCAGGGGTCCCTTCATTGCTCCAAAATTAGGGGCTGGCTGGGGGCCTGGAGCTAAGACCGGCAGGTCTGGCCCCTACCCTCTGTCCACGAGAGGCCTTGGCCCCATGGGACAGGGCACCAGCACTGCAGGGAGGTGGCAGGCAGGTTGGACCCACCCTGGGGCCACCCCACCCGCTTCTAAGGCAGCCTGGGAAGGAGCCCTGCGGAGCTGGGGGTGGGGAGGCGGGGGTGGAGGGCTGAGAGTTGCCCGCGGCCTCCCCTGTCCCTGCCCTGTCGCCCACGCTCCACGCAGGCCCCACAGAAGCCTTCCCATCCTGACTTTTGTTCAACCTCAGTGGGCGGCAAGGTGGGGGCAGGACGCGTGTGCGGGGCCTGGGCCTGCGTCAGCGTCACCAGCCCGCCTCCCGCCCGGCCTATGGGAGCCCAGGGGACACACCTGTCGGGGGCCAGGAGCAGAGATTGGCCAGCGGGAGCTCGCACCTGTGTGGGGCGGGGAGCAGCGCTCCTTGTAAGGCGAGCCCGGCCGAGCCGGCTCTTCCCTCCCGAGGCCCCCACCTCGCCACCACCTCCCATTGTCCCGTCGCCCTCGAAACTCTCCCAGAGACGGGCGAGTTATCCAGCTGTGCAGGTCTGAACTGACTTTTCCTGTGCCAGGGCTTCGCCTGAGCAGAAGCAGGAAGCTCACCTTTGCGGGGCAGTGGGCAGGTCTCCCCGCGCCAATGGACGCCCTGTGCCGACAGACGCCCTGAGGCCTGACCCTGGCTGAGGCCGAGTGCCCAGCTCTGTGGACCCGGACGGACAGGGGCTTGGGTCCCCCCCATTCCTTCCGAAGCCGGTTCACACCCACCCGGGCCTGGCACACGGGAGGCGCTGGCTGCAGGGTTGGGGCGGGAGCAGCAGTGGAACCTGTCGGGGCAGGTAAGAGTGGGGGGGCAGGTGAGGGCGGGCAGCGGGGAGGCCGAGGCGCAGGGTTGGTGGGGGAGGCCACTTCCTGCAGGGGAGGCCTCGCCAGCCCCTCCGTGGCCGACGCGGGGCAGGGGCGCAGGTGACAGATGGGCCGTCGCCAGCCTGGCCAGCATCCAGGGGAGCTCCGGTCACTGCAGACACAGGCTGGAACAAGTCCTTCCCTCCCAGGGAAAGGTGGGCCCCTGCGCGGACAAGGCTGGGTTTCGGGTGCGGAGCCATCTTGGGCCCACAGGCTGCATCTTCCAGGCACGGGCACAGTGTGTGGGCTCCAGGCATGGGGTGCCCTTAGGCCATCAGTGCCGGGGCAGGGCCTGGGCAGAGGGCAGCCTCCGAGAGGGGTCATGTTCTTGCCGCCTACCTGATAGCAGACCTTCTAGAAAGTTCTTTCCAGAAGCAACCACTGCCCTCCTGAGGCACTTTGTGCGGAGAGGGGAAGCCGTCGCCTCAGAGGTGGGTGCGGAGAAGGGTTTGGCCGGGTTTGAGGATACCGGCGTCTCCCTTGGGCTCTGGAGTCTGCGTTGGGAAGGGCTTGGTCTCCGCACCCTCTGCTCAGAGGCCGGCCGAGCCCGGGAACAGTGAGGTTGGTGCCTGGGGCCATGGCTGGTCTGGTACAGGTGGGGCTCAGCCTGGAGAAGGTGGAGCGGGTTCCCAGGCCCCGCACTGTGACTGGGGCGGGGGCAACGTCTCTTGTACGGGTTTTTACTTAAATGTGAAACGGCACAGTATGGTGGCTATAGCCAGAAGCAAGGTCTGACCCACCGGGGCCCAGCCTTGAACTTGCCGCAGGGGCACCTGAACGCGTTTAGCGGTCGGATCGTTGGTTTTCTTAAAGTTTGGGAACTGATTGATCCTGGTGGTGGGAGGGAAGGTTCATTGTCCTTGATGAACAAAATTCTCAGGGCGTGAAAAGCTGTTGCTTTAATTAACCCCCTGGGAGCGTCTCAGGCCTCGTTTAGGCTGAGTGTCTGGGGAAAGAGGTGGTTTTGTTCTGTTTTTCTAGTAACCCAGATGAAACGCTCAAAAGCGCGGTTGGCAGCACGTTGAATTTGGCAAAATTAAGGTTTGCGTTTGTGAAAACGTGGATGCAGTCTGCGGTTCATTTTCAGACATTTTGGTGATTTGCAAATATTTATTTGCAAAATGAGTTTGTCAGAACATTTTTTACCGTATTTAGGGAAAGATGAGACGGGCCGAGGTTGTGGAGCCTGGTTTGTTCTCTGTGGGGCTGGTGGACATGGCCCGGACGCGGGGGCCTTGCTCATAGCCAGCCTGAGAGGGCTGCAAATCCATGCCCGCCGTGTGGGTGAAATGGCGGCTTTGCCTCGCAGACGTGTAGCGCCAGCAACGCGGAGGGAAGAAGCTGAGTGCTGGCCAGGCTGAGCTCCGCACCCCACCCCCAGCAGCCTCTGGCTCCCAGCTCGGCTCCGCGGTTGGGGCGGGTTGGATTTCAGGCTTTGTTCTCCAAGACCTCACCATTGATTAAGCCCGTCGGGCAGGTTAACCAACAAGTTAGTTTTTCACGCTGGGATCACATTCCTCGCCGGGCGCTCCCACCCCACCCCGGCCTGTGCAGGTGGGACCCAGCCAGGCAGGCGGGCAGGGCGGCCAGGGGAGCCGAGGGGCGCCTGCACGGGGCGTGTGTTCCGCAGAGAACCCCTTGGTGGGGCGGCTCTGGGCCTCCTGACTCACTCCTCGATTTTCCCAAGCTGAGTCTGGCCCCGCGGTGATGATTAACCCAACACCTCAACCAGCACGACGCTGGCTCCACTTCCCGGCGACGGTTGACAAGAAAGCACCGCGTGGGGCTCTCAGAAAACAGGGACCGTCCATTTTCACTTTTCATTTCTTGACCTGTGGCCACGGTAAGACTCGGCCGCCTGCCCGCTGCACTCCTTGCCCCTCACCCCTGTGCCAGGCACAGGGCCCTGCAAAGCCCTGGGTCCCCCAGTTGAGCCTGCCGGCCCAGGCGACCATCTCCCCGCCCAGCCCGGGAGCCAGGGCCGGCCTCTCCTGCTAGCTGCTCGCTGGCTTTACAGCTTCTGGGCTCAGGAGGCGCCTGGGAATCCTGCCCTGGAACTTAGGAAGGAGGCTTCTCCCACCCGCCTGCCACACAGGTCTGTCCCTGGGTACGAGCCTCTGCCGTGTGCCCCTCAGTCTCCCAGGTGAGAATGCAGTGGCTGACAAGCCTGGGGGGGCCAGGCCAGCTCTGGCCCTGTGGGGTCACTGAGAAGGCTGGCCCTGGGTAGCCAAGAGCCTGCGGACACTGGCCCGGGGCCCTGAACCTGGCAGTGGGAGGCCATCCCCTGGGTGGGGGCAGTGTTTGGCCCCAGCTGCAAGGGACGAGTGCCGGGTACCTGCGGCCCCCCCACGCAGCCTGGCAGCAAGGAATGGAGCTGAAATTCGACTCTGTCTGAACGGGAAGTCTTCGTCTCCCTCAGCTCAGAAAACAGGTGAAATTGTGTCCCTGAAGCACTGATTTTTCTTTTTTTTTGAGACGGAGTCTCGCTGTGTCACCCAGGCTGGAGTGCAGTGGCCGGATCTCAGCTCACTGCAAGCTCCGCCTCCCGAGTTTATGCCATTCTCCTGCCTCAGCCTCCCGAGTAGCTGGGACTACAGGTTTCACTGTAGTGGGTTTCACTGTGTTAGCCAGGATGGTCTCGATCTCCTGACCTCGTGATCCGCCTGTCTCGGCCTCCCAAAGTGCTGGGATTACAGGCTTGAGCCACCGCGCCCGGCCTGAAGCACTGATTTGATGGGATTTTATGGGATCAGTGGTGAAGGCCTGTGAGGTGATGGAAAGGGGAAGCCCGGTGCCTGGAGCCTGACAGGCAGGAGGCCTGGTGTGGGGTCTCTGGAGAGGGTCCAGGTGTGAGGGAAGCTGGGTCAGGTCCTCGGAGACGCGGCCTTTGGAGGAGGAGACTGGAACCGGGTGGACCTGTCAGCAGGCGGGGGTGGGCGGAAGCAACGTTTGTTGTGGTCGGGCAGACAGGGCCTGTGCCCCCCACAGCCTCTGTGGGTGGAAGGTGCCAGAAATCTTGAAGAGTGGCTCTGGCCAGCTCTCTGGGCCCAGTCAGCACCCAAGTGGGGGCAGAGAAGGGGCGGGAAGGAGGACAGGAAGGATGGTGTGTCCAGTGGGCAGGGAGCCTTGGTCTGGCCTGGGGGCTTGAACCTGCCTCAGGCCCTGAGCAAAGAGGGGCCACAGGGCTGTCTACTTCCTCCTGCCCCCTGCAGAGGCGGCCCAGCCCCCGCAGCGTCTGAGGTTCGGCTGCCGGTGTCTGTTTGTGGCCGGTCTCCCTCTGTGCCCGGGTCAGACCCCAGACCAGCAGACACAGAAACCGCAGGGACGGCTGGGCATAGCCAGGAGCCTGCCCCGCCCCCACCCCGCCCCCGCCCCCACATCCCCACCCCTGCACCCCCGCCTCCACCCCCGCCTCCACCCACACCCCATCCCCACCCCACCCACTCCCACCTGCACCCCCACCCCGCCCGCACTCCCGTCCGTCCCACCCCCACCCCCGCCCACACTCCCGTCCCACCCCCACCCCCGCCCGCAGACGCTGTGCAGTGAGCAGGGGAGCATGGGAGAGGGGTCTCCAGGTGGGAGGGACCGTTCTGTTTGAGAGCCTGGCAGACACCAGGTCTTTGAGGAGAGGAGGAGCTGGGCAGGGAAGTGGCTCCCGGAACGCCATCCTGGAGACAGAGGCCCTTGTCCCCCACCTCAGACAGGCAGCACGCGGGGCCCTGGGGGCTGTGGCTGCTGTCCAGGCCTTCCGATTGGACCACCCCGAGGGAAGGTCCCTCGCAGATGGGTGGGGGCGGAGGCCGAGCTGGGCGGGCAGAGGGTCTACGTCGGCCCCACTCTGACCCGGTCCTTGACCCCCTGGCCAGGACACTTCGGTCCCCCAGGTGCCTACCCCAGGCCCCAAAGCCAGTGGCTGCTGGACTCGGCAGGGCTGGCGGGTGGGGCTCACCTCAGCCCCTTCCCTCTGGCAATGCTGCCCTCAGTGCCCCAGGAGGACGAGGCCCCCCAGCTCTGAGGCCCCCAGCGAGTCCCATGCAACCCCCAGCCGGGTGGCCCCAGACCCAGCTCGGGCAGCCGTGGCCATCTTACTGGGCAGCATTGGATGGAGTCAGGTCTCTAATACTGCCTGGTAATGATGACGGCGGGGCCCTGCACGCAGCGACCGGCCGACCCCATCCCGGCCCCAGGGCCTCCCACCGAGCCCCACGCTCCCCCTCCCACAGCCTGCTCACCCGACCCCACCCCATCCGGGCCAGAAGGCTCTGGGGAGAGTGATGGGAGGTCGTGACCTTGGGAAAGGGGCTGGGGCGCCCCCAACCAGCCTCTCAGAGACCCCCGGAATGCAATGCTCCCTGCAGCTGCACCCAGGGTGCTACACGGTGATCTGGGGATTAGGACGCTCAGATGTCCGGGCCCTGCCCACAGCGCCCAGGCAGGTGCTGCTGCCACACCCAGCAGGTGCGGGCCGAGCAGGACCCAACAAAGGGCTCAGGAGGGCAAGGCCCAGCCGGGAGCCACGTGGAACCCAGAGGAAGCCGCCCCACCCAGCTTGGGAGCCCACCCAGCCTGGCTGCAGCCATCTTGCCTCCCGCTGGACAGGGTGGGCCAGCCACAGAGCAGACCAGCCCCCCCATGGCCCCAGGTCTGCGGCCTCAGGGTCCCCTTGCCCTGGAGGAAGCAGGGAGGGTGGCCCTGTCTGCAGTCTTAGGGCCGCCAAGCCCCTTTCTGCCAGCCGTGTCCGGTCCCGGCGCCACTCCTGGCTGCTCACCTCTCCAGGTCTTCCCTGGACTTCCACAGCAGCCCCTGCCTGCCTTGAGGGATCCCATGTCCCTCCCGGGCCCCTGTGAGCATCTTACCGGACAGTGCTGGATTTCCCAGCTTGACTCTAACACTGTCTGGTAACGATGTTCAAAGGTGACCCACTGCTCGCCGGGGACCCCACCGAGGCACGTCCGGAGCTCCTACTCCAGAGATGGGCTGGGGCCGGGGGCCAAGCGGGGCCAGCAGATGGGTGAGGGCGGAGGGCTGAGCGGGGCGGCAGAGGGCCTGTGTCAGCTCCAAAGCCCAGCCCCCAGGGGAAGGGCTGGCCTCTGCCAGGGGTGCCCCCAGGTCACTTACACCCAGGCTGGGTCTGACACCTTGAGGACCCCTCGGTGCCTCCACAGGTCGCCTGGAGGGCTTCCTGTTCCCCCTCCCGGAGCCCCTCTGCCTCACCCCCGCAACCTCCCAGGCTGGGTTTTGGGGTGACCTGGCTCCAGGAAAGGCCATAAGGCCAGGATGCCAGGGCTGGAGAGGGAAGAGGAACAGTCACCTACCTCAGGCAGCCCAGGCTCCGTGGAGGGTCTGCTGGGGGCGCGGAAAGGACAAGGTGGGTTCAGATTCCTGAGCCCCACCACGCAGGGGAGCGGGGACACTCCGTGCTGTCCTGGTGAGGGGCAAGGGGTCTCATTCCTTCCCCCAGTCAACAAGAACGGAAATTTTGTCCAAAACCCACCAGGCCAGGATTACCCGTTGTTTAATCCTTTTGGTCTGCAACCGGGGAGTCTGGGACTGCACCCCCCACACAAGGCCCCAGCCTGGGGAGGGGGCGGCCACTGGGGAGAGGCTGCCCTTCGCTGTTACTCATTAACCTGACCCAGTGTCAGGGAGCCAGCGAGTGGCTGCAGGGAGCCTTTGCCAAGAGCAGGGCCAGGTGACCAGATGGCTCCCGGGTACCCCCACACAGCCGGGCTGGGCTAGGACCAGGTGCTGGGATGGAGGCTGCCAGGGAGGCACGTCAGGGGCTCGTTCTGCAGACCCAGGAGGGATCAGGGCAGCTGCAGGAGGTGGGGGGAGCCACCCCCAGGGCCTTCCCTTCACAGGCCCTGCAGATACCAGCCCAGGACCCGGAGGCCACGCACACCACCGCCGGCTGATGAGCGTCTTACCAGACACGGTTAGACCTGGCTCTCTGTCTAATACTGTCTGGTAAAACCGTCCATCCGCGGCCTGATCACCGTTAGAGGAGAGAGCTGCCTGCCCTGCAGCTCATCAGTGTGAAGCCGCCTCATCTAGGGCTCTCGTACCCCCTTCACTATGGCCTGTGCCCACCCGCAGCTCATCAGTGTGAAGCCGCCAGGGTCTGGGGCTCCTGTGCACCCCCCACCACTGCCATGGCCTGCGCCCACCCAGCCTCCCGGGGACCTCGAGCTGTAGTCCCCGGGCAGATGCTGTGGGCCCCATGGTATGGGCCTGGCCCCACCCCACAGCCCTCAGCCCCCTCCCCACCTGGGGAGGCCGAGACAGAAGCAGCTGGGTCCCCCAAAGTGCCTGAGCCCAGGGCAGGGAGCACATATGCCCGGCAGGGACAACATCACAGCCTCCCAGCAGCCAGGCAGCAGGACCCAGAGACCTCTGGGAGGTTCCTGGGGCCAGCCCTGAGCCTCGTCCTCCAGGGGCCAGCCAAGGACCAGCCGTGGGGTGCAGACCACACTCTCCCTCCAGGGACCATCTCTGGGGCTGAGGCGGGCGGGGCCAGTGCCCAGCTGCAAGGGCATGGGATAGGGAAGGCAGGTGCTTGGGGCCTCGCAGCCCTGCACCGGGGGCCCCTCCACTCCAGGCGGCTCACGAGGTGTCATCTGGAGCTGTCCCCAAGTGGGGCTCTGCAGGTTGAGCCCCCTACGCTGGGGCCATCACCAGAGCCCCTTTCCTCTCTGGGCAGATGGGGCAGTCCCCGCAGGGCCGGCCGAAACCACCCCACAGGCTGCTGCCGCCTGAGCAATGTGTGTGGGGAAGAACTTGGAGTGCCACCCCCAGAATGTGGCCTCCGCCTCACCAGACCCCACAGGTGAGCCCTGGACTACAAGGTGCATGTAACACAAGCTTTGGATGCACCTTGAGAGCTCGGGCCAGGCAGGGCCACACCTGTGAGCCTGAGCTCGTCCAGCACCGCCCGGAGCTCGGGGACCTTCCGCATCCCAGCACCTCCTCGCCGCTGTGCCCATCTGGCCAGTCCCTCCAAGCACCCCTCGGATGAAGACGCACCCCACACTGCAGTGGGGCTCACTCTCCACAGAGCCTGCTGCGTTGCACGGGGTGTGACAGGAAGGACCCTGCTGGGGCTGGTGGGGCATACCCAGATCCTCCCTGCGCGGTTCCTCCTCCTCCTCCCCCCCCCCCTTAAGCATTGGGAACAAAACAGAAAAAAGTCTTTGTATAGTAATAAAGCCTGCAGTTCACGCACCTATGCTTGGACCAGCTCCTTATTTTAACCACACGAGCACAGACCCCAGCCATGCAAAGGGTCCAGCTGAGGACAGAGCCCCAGACATTGCACCTGTCCCCAGAGGCCCTTGAGGTTCCTAGGAGAGGCTCCCTCCCTTCCTTCCCTCCTCTTTCCCTCCCCCTCCTCCTCCTTCTCTCTCCCTCCTTCCCCCTCCTCCCTCCCCCTCCTTCCTCCTTCCTCTCCTCCTCCCTCCCCCCGTCCC
>NC_037668.1:30168150-30182863 GCF_003255815.1 Theropithecus gelada
TCCCTCCCTCCCTCCCTCCCTCCGTCCCTCCCTCCGTCCCTCCCTCCCTCCTTCTTTTGCTCAGGAATCTTCCCTGACTCTTCTGTGGCCAGCTCAGGTTGAGGTTCTGGGGGAAGGGGGAGCCCTTGAGTGGAGACACCTCAGCCTGTGCTGAAGGAAGCTACCGAGGGGGCAGCCGGTGGCCCTAGGGGGCCTCTCTGAGCAGGTGACCCAGAGTCACCTGAGCGTCACAGCAGGAGCGGGGCCTGGGGACAGGATGGAGGCAGCCAGGGACCAGTGAGGAGGGCTTCCTGGTCCAGCCACACCTGCCCCAGTGACAGCCACAGGTTGGTGGTAAAGGGGCCACCTCCCTTCCAGTGGCAGGGCCTGGCCTGCCTGGAGACCCCACCCACTGCCCAGGAGGTGCCGGGCCTCCCCCACTCTGCCTGGCCCTGGGGGCTGCACCCACCTGGACCCACGGCCCCAGACCCCACTGCCCACCCGCCCTGCGCAGGAACCTTGCTGGGGTTACAGGTATCCGTGGCTGCCGCACCACCCAGATTTGGGGAGTAAGAGGTAGAGTTTTCAAGTTTGAATTCAGGGAAGCTGTGAGGGACGAGGTAGTGCCTGGCTGGGGAGCCTGGGGGCTTCTGAGGGCTTGTTGGCAGTGGGGAGTCCTCGGGCCTGGGCGGGGCTCCAGGGAGGGGAGGCTGCAGGGGTTGGGGGACCTGCCCGCTGCACCCCCTCTTTCCCCTGCACACGTGGAAACCCATCCTCCGAGGTGTTTGTCCGGGTCACGTCCTCCAAAGGCTGCTGCGCCACGAAGACAAACACGCGGCTCCCCTCCCAGCCCAGGGGCCGGGGCCCTGCCGTGCTCTGTTCCCGGAAGGGTCAGCTCTGGAGAGTCCTTTCCATCCCCCATCAGCTCCCGTCAGGTCACCTGCCCTGGCCTCAGGAAGGAGGGACACACGTAGGCCCCTTCCCAGAGCCAGAGCTTCCGAACCCGGATCTGCTGCTCCCAGCCTGGAGAGCCACAGGAGCCACTGAAGGGCCCTGTCTCCCCCATCAGGCTGCCCCCACTCCCTGAAGGTCCAGCCACTCAGTCCAGGACCTGCCCCAGCCCCACCTGCCGCCTGACCTGAGGCTCCCAGAGGGCAGAGGGACCTCCTGGGTCTGCTCTGCACCAGGGTCTGGAGGGACCATCCCAAAGCTCGAGCACCAGGCACAAGGTGGGAGTGCGGGGAGGGGCGAGGACACGGTTCCCAGCTGGACAGAACCGGGAAGACAGGTGGGAGATGCACCCCCCGGCCCCACCTCTGAGAGCTCCCTCTTCCTTCCAGGGGCTCCCCAGGGACAGGTGGGGCCCCTTCTTCCCCCACAGCTCAGGCTCCAGGGAGCCCCCCAGGCTGCAGCCCCGGTGTGCGTCGGGGAGGTGATTCCGGAGCAGGCATCACACTCTCGCAAGGTGCCTTCTCCTCCCAGCTGCTGAAAAACCCACGCAGGCAGGCACAACAGACGCTCATGCCCGCCTCTGGAGGCCAGAACTCCAAAGCCACGGGGCAGGCAGGGCTGTACCCCTCTGGGGCTCCAGCGGAGGACCCCGTCTGCCTCCCCAGCCCCTGCCGGCTCAGGCCCATCTCTGCCCCCCGGTCCCACGGCGTCTCCCCCACGTCTGCATCTCCTCTCTCCGCCTCCGTCTCAGGCAGGCAGTGGCCATTGATTCAGAGCCTGCCCAGGGAACCCTGGGCTATCACACCAGAGATCCTGACGTAACCACCTGCAAAGCTCCTTCTTCTCAATAAGATCACATTCGAGGTTTCAGGGCTAGGATGTGGTTGTCTGTTGGGGGCACCACCAGCCCCCTGCAAGGGGACCCGAAGCAGAGGCCCTTGTGACACGCAGAGCTCTGAAGGACACGGATGGGCGGGGGACACGTGGCTGGAGGCTCAGCGTTTGAGGCAGAGGGGATCAGACCATGTCAGGGGTCTTGCCAGGAGCCCAGGACTCCCAGACCTGATATCATTTGGTGTTTTAAAGAGACGGTGAGGGCAGGCGGGCTGCAGTGGCTCACGCCTGTAGTCCCAGCACTTTGGGAGGCGGAGGCGGGCGGATCACCTGAGGTCAGGGGTTCAAGACCAGCCTGACCAACATGGAGAAACCCCGTCTCTAATAAAAATACAAAAATTAGCCGGGCGTGGCAGTGGGCGCCTATTGTCCCAGCTACTCGAGAGGCTGAGGCAGGAGAATGGTGTGAACCCAGGAGGCAGAGCTTGCAGTGAACCGAGATCATGCCACTGTACCAGCCTGGATAACAGAGCGAGATTCTGTCCCAAAAAAAAAAAAAAATTAGCCAGGCACTGTGGCGAGTGTCTGTAATCTCAGCTACTTGGGAGGCTGAGGCAGGAGAATCACTTGATCCTGGGAGGCGGAGGTGGCAGTGAGCTGAGACTGTGCCATTGCAATCCAGCCTGGGCAACAGAGCGAGACTCTGTATATTAAAAAAAACAGGCCGGTCGCGGTGGCTCAAGCCTGTAATCCCAGCACTTTGGGAGGCCGAGGAGGGCAGATCACGAGGTCAGGAGATCAAGACCATCCTGGCTAACACTGTGAAACCCCGTGTCTACTAAAAAATACAAAAAACTAGCTGGGTGAGGTGGCGGCGCCTGTAGTCCCAGCTACCCGGGAGGCTGAGGCAGGAGAATGGCGTGAACTTGGGAGGCGGAGCTTGCAGTGAGCCGAGATTGCGCCACTGCACTCCAGCCTGGGTGACAGAGTGAGACTCCATCTCAAAAAAAAAATACAAAAAACTAGCCGGGCGAGGTGGCGGGCGCCTGTAGTCCCAGCTACTTGGGAGGCTGAGGCAGGAGAATCACTTGATCCTGGGAGGCGGAGGTGGTAGTGAGCTGAGATCCGGCCACTGCACTCCAGCCCGGGCAACAGAGCAAGACTCCGTCTCAAAAAAAAAAAAAAAAAAAAAAAACAGAGAAGGTGAGGGTTAAACAAAGACACACACAGATAGAGAAAGGGCAGCTTTACAGCAACACAGGTACACTGCAAACACCTGCCAGGCGGGGACCAGCTTGATGCCAGAGCCCACCGCTGCCTACGGGCTGGGGTGCCTGTAGGTACGGGTGGGAGGGGCCTGGGCCGTAGGGCTTCATGATGGCCCTTGTTCCCGCAGAAGGTAATCGTGATGTTCTTGGAGTTTTTCCCAGCAGAGTGTGATCAAGTCAGGTCGGGTGGGCTGTCCCTCACGGCCCAAACCCCCACTGAACGCTTCACTTTCGCCGAGGTCTGTGACACGGCGAGGGCTTACAGAATGGTGCAGTTTGGACGGACAGATGTGAGTCCCCCTCTGTGGGGCACTGACTTCTCTGAGCCCCCGGTTCCTGTTTGCAGAGGAGGGCACAGCAGCACCTCGTCCTGGACTGTGGAGAGAGAACAGGGACGAGGAGGGCATGACAGCACCTCGTCTTGGACTGTGGAGAGAGAACAGGGACCTGACCGCCTGAAGCACAGAGAATGCTCAGCATCGGCAGCTGGGTATTCGGCAAACATGGCCAGGGTGCACGGGGAGCCTGGCCCGGGCCAGGTCCTGGAGTTCGGAGCATGGGTGGGGCCTGAGAGACGGCTCAGGGACCATCTGGGAGGGCCGGGTGGAGGGGCTCAGGCCCCGGGGCTCAGGCCCAGCAGTGACTGCCCATGAGACCCCTTCTCCAGCCTCCAGCCCCCAGCCCTGCTTCCCAGGCTGGCCCCGCCCCCAGCAGCCCCTCCCAGTCCTCGAAAACCCTTGCTCACCTCTGGGCTCTGGCTTCGTGGTGGTTGCCAGGAGACGGTTGCCACGGTGGTTGCCAGGAGACGGTTGCCAGGTCACCACTGTTGCTTCCTGGCCCAGGCTCCCAGGACATTGTGGGCTGGGCAGGTAAGGGCGCCCGTGGCCATCTGCCGGGGTCCAGTGGGCTCGGCCCCGCCCTCCTATGCCCTGCCTGCGGGTCCCCTCGGGAGGCTGCCCAGGAGAGGAGGCTGGGGAGGGGACCGGACAGGGATCGGGTAGGGTGGGGCCAGGCTGAGCCTGCTCTGCGGAGGCCACACTCGGGTCCCAGACCCAGCGCCACCATGCGAGAGGCTCGGGCCCAGGCCAGGCCAGGGAACCGTGTGTGTACTGGGCGGGGTGGGAGGGCAGGGCAGCCCTGGGACGAGCTCTGTGGCCTGGGACCAGGTCTGCTTCCCCAGAGCAAGCCCTGGACGGACGACTGCTTGAGACCACAGGGCGTGCATCCCCAGACAGTGGCTCTGGCCGGGAGGCACCGGTTCTTCGAACAATGTCAGTACCTGCCTGGGGCCCCAGGTGGCCAAGCTTAGATTCTTGGGGGGAGCTCGCAGCAGGACACCAACGTGTGGTCGCTTTTTGGGCGATTTCTTCAGGTTTAAAAGTCTCCTCTGTTCATCCTACCGGGGTGCAGTCTCCTGCCGATCTTTTCATCTCACCAGGTAAAAAGCTTATTTTACAATTTATCGTAAGGTCGTGAGCTGAGTTTCCACGCCGCCTTTACACCGTGTCCCCATCGAGGGGCGTCACGACCATCCTGCACCCTGGGCGCCGCCGGCTTCCCGAGTCCCACCGCCATACAGGGCGCGTCGGTCAGCATCTCGGAGTGAGACACTTTCTTTCCGGATTCAGAGTCGCGTCCGTCAGAGACTCCAAAACGCGTTTACTAGACGGACAGGCGTGTGGAGCCAGCAGCTTCTGACGCTCGTGAGGCTGCGTCCCACCTGTGTTCTGGCCCCGGGTTCACCACACAAAGTGGGCAGCCGCTTAAGAAACCTTTAATTTCAGGCCGGGGTGTCGGCTCACACCTGAAATCCCAGCACTTTGGGAGGCCGAGGTGGGCGGATCACGAGGTTAGGAGCTTGAGACCAGCCTGGCCAACATGGAGAAATCCTGTCTCTACTAAAAATAAAAAAATTAGCCGGGCGTGGTGGTGGGCGCCTGTAGTCCCAGATACTCGGGAGGCTGAGACAAGAGAATCGTTTGAACCTGGGAGGTGGAGGTTACAGTGAGCCGCGATCACGCCACTGCACTCCTTGACTTAATTTCCTTGACTTAAATCCCAACCCTGGTGTTGCATTTTTAATTCCCATCGGCTCTTTTGTATTCTCTATGCCTTTGCTTTAAAAGCATGCGGCTCTCTGAGGGGTCCTGTCTCCACCACCCCCGCCTTCTCCAGGTGGGGCTTGTTTCCGTTTCTCCCCTTTCCTCTTCCTCTGTGTGTGTCTGTGTGTCTGTGTGTGTGTCAGCGTGTGTGTGTGGGTGCCTTGTGTGCATGTGTGTGTAGACGTGTCTGTGTGTGCATGTGTGTGTAGACGTGTGTCTGTGTGTAAGTGTGCTTGTGCACGTGTGTAGATGGGTCTGTGTCTGTGCATGTGTGTGTAGGTGTGTGTGCATCTGTGCGTGTGTGTAGACATGTCTGTGTGTGTGTAGGTGTGTGTAGAGGTATCTGTGTGTATACACCTGTGTCTGTGTGTAGGTGTGTGTGTAGGTGTGTGTGTCTGTGTGTAGACGTGTCTGTGTGTGTGTGCGTGTGTAGACCTGTGTGTCTGTGTAGACTTGTCTGTGCATGTGTGTGTAGACGTGTCTGTGTGTCTGTGTGTAGGTCTGTGCCTGTGTGTAGGTGTGTCTGTGTAGATGTGTCTGTGTGCGTGTGTGTGTAGACCTGTGTGTCTGTATGTAGGTGCGTGTGTCTGTGTGTGTGTGTAGACCTGTGTGTGTGTGTGTAGGTGTGTCTGTGTAGACGTGTGTGTAGACATGTCTGTGCGTGTGTGTGTGTGTGTAGACCTGTCATTCTCGTTCACACCTGAGAGTCCCTCTGATGATGCTGTCGGGACTGGGCAGCCGCTTTGGTTGTGAGTCAGAACTTTAGAGGATCCCCTTCCCCAGCAGGACTCCTGGGTGCTGAGAACCCATGAGAAGGAGCTGAGGTCTCCCATTGAAGGCAGAGTATCGTACGCACGTGCCTGTTCCATGTCAGCGCAGGGTCCAGCCTCCTCCAAAAGTCCTCCTGTTCTGAGTGGGGAGGGGTCTCAGGGCTCCCAACTTCTTCCATTCTTGCCCAGCCCACCCTAGGAAGAGGGCGTGAGGCTCTCCCGGCCACAGGTGCGGGGCCCAGCCTGTGTTCTGCTCCTTCCCCAGGACGGGCCCCAGTGGCCCCACCCAGCTGGGTCATCGTGCGAATGGCTGCCTCGGTTTACCCGCCTTCCCCTGCCCGTGGGCTTCCTCGTTGTCTCCTTCCCTCCTGTCACTCAGGTGGGGCAGGGAGGGGCAGACACAAAGGCCTCGTGCGGCCGAGAGCGGTGCCGCCATCTCTGCAGGTCAGGTCAGCCGCAGGGGCTGCCTTTGGAGAGCTCTGCCCCCAGCCTGGAGCTTCAGGCCTGCTCCAGCCTTCTCTAGCCTCAGAGCCTCCACTGCCGTGTGCTCCCCTGTCTCCTGGGCGAGTTCCTTCAAACCCTTGAAAGTCCTCACCTAAGCCACGTGCGGTGGCTCACACCTGTAGTCCCAGCACTTTTGGAGGCCGAGGCGGGTGGATCATCTGAAGTCAGAAGTTTGAGACCAGCCTGACCAACATGGAGAAACCCTGTCTCTACTAAAAATACAAAAAATTAGCCGGGCGTGGTGGCGGGCGCCTGTAGTCCCAGCAACCCGGGAGGCTGAGGCAGGAGAATCGCTTGAACCCGGGAGGAAGAGGTTGCAGTGAGCCGAGATCGCGCCATTGCACTCCAGCCTGGGAGAGCGAGACTCCGCCTCAAACAAAAAAAAAGGCCTCAGCTCCCAAGCAGCCCCAAGATAGCTTTGTTTGCTGGAGACAGCAGTAGCAGGATCTGTCAAGGAACTGGCTGAAAATTCCTGAGATGTTCTTGAGTCACAACACAGGAAGGTGCTGGGGACAGTGTCCTGGGGGTCGAGCCTGGCGCCCGGGGGCGGCCGCAGAGGAACCCGGATGGCAGGTACCAGGTGGCTGCACACAGCCCACAACTGGCCTCTGGGATCAGCAGCGGAGACAGAGGAGACCCCTGCTCGGGCCAGGGAGTCCTCCCACCCTCCACTCTTTAGGCAGGCGCCTCACCCGGCAGGCCTGACGCTGTCCTTCCTTCCAGCTGGCACCCAGGCCGAGCTCGCCCACGCCCGAGGAGCAGCTCTGGCCGGGGAGGACTCGCCCGGCAGAGACAGGGTGCAGAGACAGCCTCGGCCCCCCACGGCGCCAAGCCCCACGGCTGCCACGGAGGCAGGAGCCAGCCACCTACACAGGCTCAAGTCCACGGCCCTGGGAGGCGCCCTTTCCTGGGCAGGGTGGGCCTGACTGCTTGCTCCATCCAAGTGCTGGGGCCTCGGGCTGCCCGAAGTTCCCACAGGAGGGTCAAAGCAGCATCTTCCCTGCAGGGCCCTCGGCCTGGCGCCCCCCGGCCAATGGCCCACAGCCGCACCCGGTTCGTCCATCGCCGGGGACCGCCCACTCGGACCCAAGCCGGCTCCAAGAGGGGCAAGAGACCAAGGATCCAGCGGCAGCCTCGGGCTCGAGTCCCAGGTGAGTAGAGCAGCCCTGAGTGGCCTCCTTCCTCTCCAAAGCCGAGGCCTCCCTGGGACGGACTTCCATCCCCAAGGAAGTCAGTCGGTCTCATGGGGCAGGGGCAGGACCCACACACGGCCACGCCCTGCTGCTCCGAGAAAAGGCCCAGCTGTGGGCGCCCGGCTCTACAGGCACAGAGGGGAGATGCGCGCTCCGCGGCCCAGGGTTCTGCCTGGCTGGCACCACCCCCATGGGCAGCCGCTGGGCAGCATTGCCTGTTCCCAGAAGGGCAGCCCCTCATCTCCCCTGCCTGACAATGGCCCCTTGGGTCACCCGTGACATCATCATGGACATTGTGACCCCTGCCCTCCTGGGACCATCCCTGTGTCACGTCTGCACCCAGCACTGGCCTCACAGCCTGGCCCCTGCCCTGCACCAGGCCACTGCCCTGTTGGTGAGGAGGGTGGGGGGGCGACCTCCCTGCCCCCTGCTCCGAGCTCCCCACCCTGGCAGGAAGGCTGGCCCTGGAGGGTGGTCGCAGCCCCTCCCCAGGTGTAAGCAGTCCCTAGGCTGCCTGGTTGGGTCGGAGCTCGGGCTGAACTTGAGCCCCAAATGGGCCAGGGGGGTTGTCCAGGGTCTTGGAGAAATGGGCTGGGAGCGAACTGACTGAGCCATGTCTGGGCTGAGTGGACAGCTCCCGTAGCCACCTGGGTGGGACCCCACCCCGTTCACAGGCCCAGCCCATGAGAGGCCAATGGGAAGCAGCCAGGAGGAGGGACTCCCGTGTCAGCCAAGCCAGCCAGACCATGACACAGGTGGGCACGGTGGGCCGGACCTGGAGGGGGCAGGAAGAGTCTCCGCCACGCCCGGACCCCCTGGGCTCCAGACCAGCCACCCGCCTGCAGACTCGGATGACACTGATGCCACCGGGCCCCCAGCTGCCCTCCTGGAGGGGCTCCTGCTGGGGGATGGGAAGCCATCGCCCCACAGCACGCGGCCGGGACCCTTCTTCTACATCGGAGGCAACAACGGGGCTGCGATGTGAGTAGGGGCCCTGGGCGGTCCTGTCCCGCTGAATGCCCACCGCCTGCTCCCAGGGCCCAGCCCGGCCTCCGCTGGCCGCCCGCCGGCCCCACCCCCTCACCGGGGCCCCCAGGTCACCCCCACCCCGGCCCCCCTGCAGCATCAGCTCCTACTGCAAAAGCAAGGGCTGGCGGCGCATCCAGGACAGCCGCCGGGAGGACTACGTGCTGAAGTGGTGTGAGGTCAAGAGCCGAGACAGCTACGGCAGCTTCCGGGAAGGTAGCGGGAGCCGGCGCCACGGGGGGCAGCCTGCAGGGGCCTCCTGGGCCGGAGCACAGGGCAGACTGGAGGAGTGGGGACCGAGGTCCTGCACGCCCTCCACACGTGCCCTGGACTCTGACCTCCAGGAGAGCAGCTGCTGTACCAGCTTCCCAACAACAAGCTCCTCACCACCAAGATCGGGCTGCTCAGCACCCTTCGGGGGCAGGCGTGGGCCATGAGCAAGGCCAGCAAGGCGCCGGGGGGGACCCAGGCCAGGTGAGTCTGCCCCTGCCCCTGCGCCTGCCCCGTCCCTGCCCCTGCCCCTGCCCCTGCGCCTGCCCCGTCCCTGCCCCTGCCCCTGCGCCTGCCCTGTCCCTGCCCCTGCCCCTGCCCCCACCCGTGCACCTGCCCCTGGTCCTGCCTCCGCCCCTGCCCATCCCTGCCCCTGCCCGTCCCTGCCCTTGCTCCTGCACCCGCCCTTGCCCCTACCCCCGCACCTGCCCCTGCCCGTCCCTGCCCCTGCCCTGTCCCTGCCTCTGCCCTGTCCCCGCCCCCGCCCCTGCCCCATCCCTGTCCCTGACCCTGCCCCTGCCCCATCCCTGCCCCATCCCTGCCCTTGCCCCTGCCCCTGCACCCACCCCTGCACCCGCCCTTGCCCCTGCCCCTGCCCACCTGGGCTCCCAGGCTGGCCCTAGCCCCCACCCGTCAGCACCCTGAATCCACCTTCCACCTGTCATTTAGAGGGCCAAACGCCCATCCCATAAACCCAGCCTCTTCCCGGCGGCTAAACAGGGAAGATCCCACACGTCCCCAGCCCACTGGGCCTGACACCACCCACTTGTCCATCTCACAGACCCACCCAGCTACAACCCACCTGTCACGTGCCTTCACCCCAAACACTCGTCCATCCAAAATCCCACACCGTGCCACCGTCACCCGTGGGTGCCCTGAGTGAGGCCGCCCATCGCTCACCCAAGTCTGGGCCATCCATCCCAGCGACTTCGTCCTGCTGCTCCCAGCCCCGCCCACTGCCCTTCTATGGACCCACCCATCCCTCCCCACTTCATTGGCCCAGACATTTTTGCACCAAGCACCTGCCCAGCTAACCACAGCTGCCTCCATCTGCACCCCCCGCCCCCGGTTACCCATGACGCCAGCCTTACACCACATCCAGCGTCCACTTCCAGCCTAGAGCAACACAGCTGTTTCCCCTAGGCACCGCGGTCCACCCAGTCGCCTCCTTCCATCAAAACTCACGTGTCCAGCCGGGCGTGGTGGCTCACGCCTGTAATCCCAGCACTGTGGGAGGCCGAGGCAGGTGGATCATGAGGTCAGGATATCGAGACCATCCTGGCCAACATGGTGAAACCCTGTCTCTACTAAAAATACAAAAAAACTAGCCGGGCGTGGTGGCGGGCGCCTATAGTCCCAGCTACTCGGGAGGCTGAGGCGGGAGAATGGCGTGAACCTGGGAGGCGGAGCTTGCAGTGAGCTGAGATTGTGCCACTGCACTCCAGCCTGGGCGACAGAGGCAGACTCCGTCTCAATAAAAAAAAAAAAAAAAAAACTAAAAACCCTCACGTGTCCACCCACTCACCACCCGTGCCCCATCCCCCAGTCCCCACCCACTCCAAGCACCATGAGCTGGCCCCTCGGCCCAGGCCCTCTGTCCCCTGGGCTGCAGGCTGGGAAAGGACGCCGCAGCACCCACCCTGGAGGACCTCCCGTGGACAAGCCCAGGACACCTCAGGCCACAGAGGTAGACTCACTTAGCCCAGCTGGGAGGGGCCCTTCAGACCGAAGTTCAGACCTAAACCTGGTGTAGTCTGAAAAGGAGAAAGCGGGGAGGGGGTCCCACACAAAGGAAAACCACGAGCTAGAGTCAGAGGCTCAGCCCGGCCAGGCAGAGACCCATGCTGGCCGTCCGGTGAATGCAGAGCTGGGTGGGGCCGGGGCTCCCCCATCCCAGCCGTGAGGACGCTGCCACGAGCTGGTGTCTCATAAATGGCTGAGATGGTGC
The DNA here is from genome assembly GCF_003255815.1 of Theropithecus gelada. Lineage (NCBI taxonomy): Eukaryota > Metazoa > Chordata > Mammalia > Primates > Cercopithecidae > Theropithecus > Theropithecus gelada. The sequence goes on from NC_037668.1 coordinate 30,178,996, forward strand.
CAGCCGGGAGGGCAACCATGAGGGAAAAAGCAGCCAGCGGGTGGGTCCCAGGTGGGGGTCGGCAGCCGGAAGGACGCGGCCAGCAGCACAGCCCGTGGGGGGGCCTGCAAAGGGGCAGGAAACGCAAAGTCCCCACAAGGAGAAGGGCCACGGACGCCAGGTGCCAGTGCCTTCGCTCCCTCCCGCCGGGCCACAGACTGGGCCTCAGACGGCCCACCATCCTGGGGCGAAGGGACAGCAGCTCATCCTCCTGCCTCCCTGCCCTGCAGGGTCCTGAGAATGGAGGAGTTTTTCCCAGAGACCTACCGCCTGGACCTCAAGCACGAGAGAGAGGCTTTTTTCACCCTGTTTGACGGTGAGAGGCTGCTGGCGGGACACCAGGCTGGCCCTGGGGAGACAGGGTCAGGGCTGGACCAAGGTGGGGGCTGGTGAGGGCAGGGCTGGGTCTGGAGGGGCTGCGTGGGGCTGGAGGGGCTGCGTGGGGCTGGAACCAGACGAGGTGGTCAGGAAGGGGCCAGGGCTGGGCCCGGTCCGGGTGGGGGCTGAGGTGCTGGAAAGGGGAGGGAATGGCCTTCGTGGAGGTTGGGGTATGAGGGCACTGGGGCCAGGGCTGGAGCTTGGTCCTGGGGGGCGTGGTCGAGGCACGGGCAGGAGCCGGGGCCTGGCGTGTGGTTAGCGCAGGGCCAGGGCTGGAGTCGGGCCTAGGGTCGCAGCCGGGAGAAGAGGGTCCTGGCCGAGCCTTAGGAGGACTGGGGGGGCGTGGCCGGGCTGGGGGCGGGGCTGGGGGTGGGCGGGGCCAGGGCTCAGGCGACCTGCTCTGCAGAAACCCAGATGTGGATCTGCAAGCCCACGGCCTCCAACCAGGGCAAAGGCATCTTCCTGCTCCGGAACCAGGAGGAAGTTGCCGCCCTGCAGGCCAAGACCCGCAGCGCGGACGACGACCCCATCCACCATAAGTCGCCGTTCCGGGGGCCTCAGGCGCGGGTGGTGCAGAGGTGCGGCCGCAGGTGCCCAGAGCGGGGAGGGTCTGGGGGGCTGACCCGGGCCCTACTGGTGCGGTCAGCAGGGCCGCCGAGGAGCCCTTGGCCGTGGAAGGCAGCCGCACCACCAGCCCCTGTGCAGACCGCAGCCGGGCCCCGCGTAGTCAGCAGAGGGGAGGGGTCACACCAGGCCGGGGTCACAGACACAGGATCCAGGATCGAGGGGTTGGTCAGTTTGTCCTTCAGCTGGGGCCCCCTCTGTCCTGCAGGTGGCCTGGCCTGGGTGGCCTCCCGGCTGCCAGCCCCCTACTCCCCAGCCCAGTCAGCAGCTGCAGCCTGCAGGCCTATGGCCAAGCTGGCCACTCCTTCCCAGGGTCGGAGGCTTCCTCTGGAAAGCCCTGTGGCTGCAGGAGGCTCACCCCGGCCCTTGGAGAGCTTCGCTCTGGCCACAGCTGCCGTCCACTGTCCCCAGCTTCCATCGGCTCCTCCTTCACGTCCCTCCACCTGGCGCGCTCTCTCCACCTGGCGCACCCCCTCTGCCTAGCGCGCCCCCCTACACACTGCCTGGGACCCCCCGGCCGCCCGCCTGGCATGCTCCTTCCCTTTCTCTCCAAAGCCACTTCATGCCCTCCTCCTCCAGGCAGCCCTCCAGGCTCCTACTGCGGTTATGCCCTGGGGCACCGATCAGGGTGCCAGGCCCTTCCTTCCAATTCCCCTGACATATTCCGGCCCAGAAAGGCCCCCTTTCCCTGGAGGTCACACCTGGGTCAGAGGCGGGACGCTGAGGAAATGGCCCAGGCCTGGGGTGGGGTGTGAGGGGACGCAGGACAGGCCAGCCCCGCGGCTCAGCCCAGCAGCCCCGATGTGGTGCCCCCAGGTATATCCAGAACCCCCTGCTGCTGGATGGGAGGAAGTTTGACGTGCGCTCCTACCTGCTCATCGCCTGCACCACACCCTACATGATCTTCTTCAGCCACGGCTATGCCCGCCTCACCCTCAGCCTCTACGACCCCCATTCCAGCGACCTCAGCGGCCACCTGACCAACCAGGTAAGAGTCCGCCGTAGGTGAGGGCCCTCCCTGTGGCCTTGGGATGAGATTAGAGGGAGGTTCTCACTGCTAGGGGATGCAGAGGGGGTGCGGCTGCAGATGGAGGGGGCCCAGGCCTAGAAGTAGCCTGGGCTGCCCCCTGCCGGCAGTCAGCACTGCCTCTCACCTCCCTCGTTTGCGCACAGCAGAAGGGCGTGACAGGGACCCCGCTAGCTGGGGAAAGGGCTCAGAGCCCTGCACCCCCCAGTGCACAGCCTGGCTCCCAAGCTGCAGCTGGGGTTTCTGAGGATGGCGTCTGGGTGGGCGTGGGAACCAAGGGGATTCTGAGGCCGTCAGAGGAGGGGCCCAGTGGGCAGAGGTCTCTGGGGAAGGGCCTTCATGAGAGAGTCCAGGTAGGGGCCTTCTGTGAGGATCTGCCTTCTGTGAGGATCTGCGGGGTCTTCACAGCTGAAGGGGGGTCTCAGCAGACGAAGGTGTTTGTGGGAGGGTCTCTGCAGGCAGGTCACGGTGGGGCTGAGGGAGGCTCTCAGGGAACCCCCAGGGAACAGGCCCTCTAGGTTAGGGGAAGTTCTCCTGGGGACCCCCATGAGGGCAGGTGCCCTGGACACTCTGGGAGCCAGTCTCCAGGCGCCGTCTGCCCCAGTTCATGCAGAAGAAGAGCCCGCTGTACGTGCTGCTGAAGGAGGACACGGTGTGGAGCATGGAGCGCCTCAACCGACACATCAACACCACGTTCTGGAAAGCCCGGGGCCTCCCCAAGGACTGGGTCTTCACCACCCTCACGGTGGGTGCACTGTGCCCTCCAGCCCGGGGTGAGACCCCTCGGGGCGGGGGGCATAGCCAGGCTGGGCACCAGGCACACAGATGTCCCTGGCGTGCATGGGCGGCTGCGCTAAAGCGTGACCTGACCGTGTGGAACCAAACCCTTCCAGTGTCTCCACTCCCTTAGCTGGTAGCGCCTGTCCCCAGCAGCCAGCAAAGGCCCAGACGGAAAGCCCAGCCGGGGGTCTGTCTGCACGGGTCCCTCTGAGCAGCCTCCCTGCAGGGTCAGGGGACAGCTCGGCTTCAGTGGCAGCCACCGTGTGAAGAGTCTTTGTTCCTTTCAGATCCTCCACTTGGCAGGGCAGGGCCGACAGCAGCCCCGGGACCAGGTGTCCTGGAGCAGCAGCAGCCCGTGCAGGTTCCTTTCCGTGGGGTACCTCCGTGCAGGCCGGACTCTCCTAGCTAAGGGCCATGTGCCGTGGGGTGTCCTAATTTTGCAGGGTTCCTTTCCGTGGGGTACCTGTGGGGTACTTAAAACAACCCTGGCAGCAAAGGCCCTTGAGCAGCATGGTGTGAAGCTGGGATTAAAACGGGGCTTGGCCGAAGGACTCCTTATCTGTCTTGGTCACCTCGGCCAGGCCCCGGAAGCGGCAGCCAGGGACGGTCCTTCCTCACCCACAGGCGCATGTCACTGTGGCTGGGACGGCGGCACTCAGAGGAGCCTCCAGTTACTTTCCTCACATCTCCCAAATTCCCTCTTAATTGTGATAATTCACAGAACACAAAATTCACCATTTTAAAGTATGCAGTTCAGTAGTTTTTAGTATTTCAAAAGTTGTGCAGTTACCACCACCAATTCCAGAACATTTCATCACCCCAAAAAAGAAACACTGTACTAACAAGCTATCACAGCTACGTTGCTGGCCAGTCCCGGCCGCCGCTGATGGACCTTCTGTCTCTCCTGTCTCCTTTCTCTTAGCGTGGCGCTTTCAGAGTTCATCCACAAAGTCCACGTATCCTTTTCTTTCCTTTCCTTTTCTTTTCTTTTTTTTTTTTTTTTTTTTTTTTTTTTTTTGA